>NC_043007.1:48645181-48890181 GCF_006345805.1 Octopus sinensis | reverse complement strand
TGCTGCCATCGCCAGGATCCTTAGCTCTAGCGATCAAAGATAACAAAAGTAATAAATGAAGATAATAAAATTAAAATTAGGGAATGGGCCTGTATTGGATTGTGTATATATATGTATATATATATATATATATATGTATATATATATATGTATATGTATATATATGTATATATATATGTATGTGTATGTGTGTATGTGTAGGTATGTATAGGCACACATGTGTACGTATGTGTGTGTGTATGTATATGTGTTTATGTATGTATGTGCACACATTTTATTTTTTTATTTTTTATATTTTATATTTTATTTTTTATTTTTTATTTTTTATTTTTTTATTTATCTATTCTTTCATCTAACTTACCACTGACTCCTTGACCACTCCCCCAAGTATGATATTTTGCGCTATGCCTACCCCCAAAAAGTCCCCCACCACCACTCCTTTAACCTGCCTAAATGTATAAATGCTAATACAATTCTTGTTAAATAGCTTCCAAGATTTCTCTTGAATGAAACAGTACTAGTCCTGTAGAAGCTCCTTCTATATAATAAATTAATTTTACTCTGCTATATTGAGTACCTTACTTACTGTGGTTAACCCCGGATCAACCCGGGACCTACATATATATATATATATATATATATATATATATATATATGTATGTATATATATAATAATAATGAAATTATTGTATACAGTGCTCAGGTGCACCACAACTTGTCAGAGTATATGCAGTAATGTACAAATGTCTGGAAAGCAAACAATGCATGAATCAGATACGTGCTTGTGTATGTATGGAGGGGAGAAAATCAGGTGTAGTGTTGGCGAATCTCAGAAAGCATGGAAGTTTTGAGAAAATCAGGTGTAGTGTTGGCAAATCTCAGAAAGCATGGAAGTTTTGAAGGATGCAGTGCTCCGACAACTAACAACTGATGCCGGCAGTTTGTTCCATGCTTCAGCAACTCTCAGCGTGAAAAAATGTTTCCTGAAGTCATAGGAGCTGTGCTGTTTTCTGACTTTGTAAATATGTCCACGGGTGTTAGACAGGTGGAGTTTGAAAAGGTGCTCAGAGTTATTGTTTGTTCGATGGTTGATAATTTTATGTGTGTCTGCTAAGTCAGCTGCCAGACGTCGGAGTTTCAATGTGTCCATGCCCAGAGAAGTAAGGCGTTCAGGATATGGCAAATGCCTGATGGAGGGTATTCTTTTGGTTGCACGTCGCTGAACAGCTTCCAGACGATTGATATCCTGGGCAAGATAGGGGTTCCAGAGCGGTGATGCAAATTCCAGGTGAGGTCTTACCATAGCTATATAAAGCCGCAGATAGATAGTCGGAGAGTGGCTCACAAAGGTGGTGAGTGATGCCAAGACACCCTCAGCCTTCTTGACAATTTTAGCGATGTGTTTTGTCCAACGCAAATCACTGTCGACAATAACACCCAGGTCACGTTCACATGAAGACTTTTTGAGACTAGTGTTGTGGAGGGAGTAGGTGGACGCTGGGTTTCTCCTCCCAAAATGCATGGTGGTACATTTGTCCACAGCCAGCTTGAGTTGCCAGTCCATGATCCACTGCTGCATTGTGTCCAGGTCTGCTTGCAATAGAGATCTATAGTGTATAGGGTCTGACCTCTTTATTTCAAGGTACAGCTGGCATCTATGTCATTAACATATGCAACAAATAAAAGGGGGCCAAGAACAGATCCCTGTGGTACACCAGATGTCATCTCATAGGGCGAAGAGTGCTGTCCTAGAACTGTGACAACCTCTTTTCAGCCGAAAATAAAGGACTTAAACCAGTTATAGAGTTCGTCTCTTACACCCAACGCAGAAAACTTCACCATAAGTCTTTTGTGTGGCACAGAGTTAAAGGCCTTAGCAAAGTCCAGGTAAACAACATCCACGCTGGATCCGCGATCAGTGATTTGGGTAACGTCCTCAAGAAACTCGATAAGTTGATTACAGCAGCTGGAGTTAGGAATAAATCCGAATTGTGACGGCTGGATGAGGCTGTGAGACTTCCAGAAGTTCCAGAGGGTTTCTCTGATACAGGATTCCATCAGTTTGACGATGCAGCTAGTAAGACTAACGGGGCGATAGTTGACAGGCGATGTGCGGTTGCCTTTTTTGAACAGAGGGATGACACTGGCAGTTTTCCACTGTTCTGGAGTAACACCATTGTTAAGACAGAATTGGAAGAATAGAGAAAGTTGGCTTAGAAGAAAGTACCCACCGCATTTGAGAAGTAGGTATGTAACACCATTGAGACCAGAAGAGGCATAGTTGCGTTTATTCTTAAGGTGGCGTTGTAGCATTGCTGGTGTAAATTGCATAGTAGATATGGAGTCCGATGTCAGTGGTGATGAAGACGGAACATTTTGGTCTTCGACAGTAAAGATGCCGGCATAGCATCCAGCAATGATTTCTGCACATTCTTCAGGATTGCCAGTAATCTGTCCTGTGTGGGGATTGCGAAGGGGACCAACTGGAGAGTGGGGTCTCTGCTTTGAGTGCACATACTTCCAGAACACTTTGCTGTCAGGGTTAGCTGCAATGCGTTGTTCAAATTCGAGCACTGCCTTTTTTGTCACCTGCTTGAAGTGGTTGTCTGACCTATTGCGCTTTTTCCTGTTGCTCTCTGATTTGTGCAATTTGTATTCCTGTTCAGCATTACGGCGTTCTTTCCTGGCAAGTCGGATTGCTGCAGTCTCCCAAATTGCACTATTGGGTGGTTTTTTGTGCTTGCGTGGTACTGATGCTTCACATGCTGCCCATATTGAATTCAGAATGTTCTGGAGTATAGTGTCCACATCTCCAGAGGCATAAAATTCGAGCCAGTTTGGGCGTTGCAGCTCAATACAATAAGAGCTCCAGTTTGCTTTATTCCAGTCAAAGCGGGCAGTCTGAAGATGGTTGTGTTTTTTGTTACAACCAATCAGAGACAAGTCGACCATGATCATGGAATGATCAGAGTCACCTAAAAGTTCTTCGGTAGTGACACTAATGATTGTTTCAGGAGAAACGGTAAGTAGCAGATCCAAAGTGTTGTTACCCCTTGTGGGGGAGGTAACAACTTGGGACCAATTTGAATTCAGCACCAGTTCAAGGAAATCGTCTGCACTTTGCGGCCAACGGAAGGCCTCCCAGTCAATCTCAGGGAAATTGAAGTCACCCGCAATATACACATACGTGGCTGTTTTCATGGCAGCAGCTCTGAAGATATCAAAAAGCTGTGCGTCTTGACGATAATTAGGGGGGGGGGGGTAAACGACTCCGAGCAGAAGTGTTGACATGGTCATGTGTATATTGCAGAAAAATACTTCCTGCTGAGATTGGTTCAAATCATCACAGGGGATTGCTGATAGATTTGATCGAACATAAATCATCACACCCCCTCCGCGGCGATTAATGCGGTCTTTGCGGAACAGGTTGTAGCCGGCTATGCTGAAAACTCCATCACAGAGTGCAGAGTGTGCCCATGTTTCCATGACTGTGATGAAATCTGGGTTGATACTTTTGACGTAGGAGTCAAAAAGATGCACCTTGTTGCATAAACTACGGGCATTCAAAGACAGCAGTTTATATCTGGATTTCAGATGATGATATACAGGGGATAGCTGATTGTTCTTGGTTAGTTTCCCAAGATTTTTGTATTGCCAGTTGTTGTTGCGGGTGTAGTCTGCTCAGTCCAACTAGCATCCCTTATCCACGACTCACCAGAATTTCCAGATTTGCCCATCATCGCGGAGGCTAAAACTCTCCTGTGGCACAGAGTTGCGATTTAGGGAAGCTACAGATCTTAGCTTTGGGCGTACATCGGGTGGTAGGCCAGGACGTGTTCTAAAGTTGATTATGTCGTCACGTCGAGCTCTATCAGCAACCAGATGGAATGTCCGCACCTCAGTAAAGCCCGTAAACAACAGCCTGATCAGCCTGGATCCCGGTCGGCCAAGGCGGGAAGCACTTTTTGGAGGGACACAGCTGAGATCCCTAGCTGTGTTTCCAATGAATGCCTGCAGATCTACCACATCTTCTGGCACTCCGATGGCTATTAATTCATGAGTGGCTGGTTCAGCAACTCCCTCGATGCGTTGAGGTTCTGTACGAGCTACAGGTAAATTGCTGAGCAAAGCACTCCGATATGACCCTTCACTGTGAGTTTTCGGACAGACACTGGCTCTGAGTCCTGCTACTTCCCGACTCAAAACAGAAATCATTCATCTAATTTCTGCAACTTCTGTGCTGATGGTCGATTTCTGCTTTAGTTGAGAAGCATCAGGAGAGGACGGCATGGTTGGTTTTTGTTCTTGCTGATGTACTTAAGCTGGAATGATCAATTTTTGTTGTCGAAGAGCAATAGGGGAGGAAGACTCAGGGGGCTTAAGTTTCTGTTTTTGTTGATGTTCTTCAACATGAATGGCCGATTTCTGTTGCTGTTGTTGAAGAGTGACAGGGGAGGAAGACACGGGCGGCTTCAGTTTTTGCTGTTGTTCTTTATCAACAAGACTGGTTTGGGGAGACAAAGTAGTTGGTTTTTGGTGTTCAGCAGCAATGGTGGCAGGGGACACACAAGTCAGGCACTGAAACGACCAGTTTGGTAGCTGGACCATTTCCCAGAGTTTATCCATCATAGAAGTATGGTGTCCTTTCTTTTGACCTGGGATCTTCTGAAAGTTTGTGGCACATTGAAAGCAGATCGAAACACGACCTTTACTGCATTCAACCCATCTATTTCGGAAGGAATTTTCGAGTTTTGTGCATAGATGACAGATGTGATTTGCCGGGCAACGTTCTATTTTAGGACAGCGACCAGTTTTGTATATATACATATATATATGTATATATGTATATGTGTGTATATATATATATATATATATATATATACAATAATATGTTACATTGCTCGATAGTCAAGTAATGTAACATTATTGTATAGATAAATTTCCTCTATTTACATAATATTGAGGTCTCTTTCTTTCTTTTATTATCTTACCGTTTTACCAATATATATATATATATATATATATATATATATATATATATATATATATATATATATATATATATATATATATTATATATATAAATATATATATATGTGTGTATATATATATATATTATATATATATATATATATACACATACATACATATATATATATATATATACATATATATATGCATATATATATGTATATATATATATATACACATATATAGTATATTTGTGAGTGACAGCAGTTATATTTACCAGATGCCTTCACTAAGCAGAATAATATGTTCGCCACTTGACCCTTCCAACCTGTTCTATTTTACCAAAAGTTACAATTGAGATAGCAGGTACCAGAAATCTATTGTTCTCAACAATATGTCCATCTTTCTAACTAGTTTTGGATAGTTATAAAAACAAGAACTCCGTAAGCTAAAATCAGTTAGTGAGTGACTGAATGGCTCAAGCGAAATGCTATTTCGACTGATGTAACTTCACAGAGTGACAACTATGGAATTAACCAACGTAGATGCTGTCTCATCCTACACTCTCACTTTTATCAACTCAATTTCTTTTCTCTGCAACATTACCATATCTCTCTATATATACTACTATGAGATCATGTACACGCATATACAGGCCGAAATTAACTCTTTTTACTTTACATGCTTTACAAACTGTGTTATACTATTTCACCAGCCTACCCATTGTGGTGTGGTATATATTAAAGTAACGGTAAATAAATATCTCTTTACAACTTCAATCGCTGTTCTTCTTCCAACTTGCATACTGGTAACCAACACCTTAACAACAACCGTTACAGTTGGTGAAGACTCCGACGTTCCATCCCCTTGTTTATCAATTATTGTTCAACCATTACATATTTATATATGTAACAACTAAAAGAACACTACATAAATGTTACATCAACACTTGAATATGATTAAACATCACCTTTAGGGACCGAGACTTGTTATTTTTTAAGAATTCTATTTCATATATTTATTTACTGTAACACGTTAATTTAGTTTCCTTAGCTTAATTCTATTAATATGCTATAATGCTTTTGTTTTGCACTAGAGAGTGCAAAATCGTTTTGATTATGAAAGCATTGAGCAAGATAACTCTCACTATATGAGAGTGTGTACGATAATTTTAATTAATCGCGGCCATCACAGCCCACAGGTGAGGAACACCACGTTGAACAAAGTCATAGAAAACCAAACTAAGGCAAGGGCGACAAATCGAAATAAAATTAATTCTATAGTTCTTTGTTGAGCGGATCGACATTTAAACGTTTAGATCGTAGGTATATCGATACACTAGGTTTGGTATTATTCCCAATGTCTTACACTCTGTTATTTCTTTACTTATAGGTAGTTTGTATAAAAATATATGCACATAGTATTAAAAATTAAAAGGCAGTTCACTTGAAAACAGATTATCGGAGATAATTGCCTTGTAGAGTTGTAAATGAGTTCATTGGTGTTCTTTAAGTCCCTAGTTGTTTTATTTAGTTTTTAAAGGCAAAAAAAAAAATGATTGATAACTAATCGGAAACAACAATGATTTTGAATGCAGCTGATTGAAAAACATATTCTAGTAATTGAGTATTTGTGTAGATTTGTTGAAGCTGAAGCCGTGTGACTGTGAACGAATAATAATAAATTTGGTAGATATAAACATTCAGTATTTTGAAACCGTTATTTGTTTTGCACATAATGCAGCAGAATCCGACATATAACAACTAAGGATATGACCTGCTGAAACTGAACTATCACATTCAGATACGAAAGTCCCAATCAATTAAAATACATAGTGAGTAAAGTTGAGAAGAGAAAGACACAATGAGATCTTTGAACTTATTTTTTTTTAAAATTATTTAGGGAAGAATAATTCATGCGTCTCCAAGATAAATAGCCACAGGAAAATAGTTGTGTATACACAAGGATGTGGAGGTATATAATTGGTTGGGCAAAGCAATATAAAGCTCGAGGAGAATAGCTCAGGTATATCATCTGCATAGTAGACCAATAGCATAGTGCAAACTTACTTTATGTGAACGCCCTCTAAATTACTCTAGCAATTATTATTTAGTGTCGGTCTTGGATGTCTTTGACAGAATATTTTGTTACAAACATACAGATCAACTATTACTTGGTTCCATTCCCAGAACGTTTTACCTGTAGCTATTCAGGCTGAACATCATCGTGAAAAAGCACCATAAGCAAACAAAGATGATGGGCACTATCCTCCCCTACGTAGACTCCTACAAATTTTATACAAGGATAAAACTATTAGGTGAAAAATGCCTTTGATGGCAATGGCAAATACAATCCATAAAAATTAGTGAAATTTTATTTCAAAGACATTATATTTCACCTGACACCGGTTAGGGAAGATGGCCAACTCTGATAGTTCGCTAATTGATATGAAATATAAACAGAATATTGACGAACGCATTGAAACTGCAAAGACTTTGAAGAATGAAGGTAACGAATTTTATAAAGAGAAGAAGTACAGACAGGCGACTGGCAAATATCACCGAGCATTACTTCAGCTGAAGCTGAATATGGACAACGTTTGTCGTCCTCTCACCGACTGTCTCCAACAGTCACCAGACTCATTTCCTTCTTACAACGTCCCAGTAGATTATCGTCAAACCATTTCAGCTATTCAGGCCGATTGCTACAATAATTTGGCTGGTTTGTACTATTTTTTGATAAATATACATATAAACACACACATTAAACCTTTCTTTGTTCTTTGCTAGTTCACCGATTGAAGATTTCCGTTTGTTCGGGTATGGAAAAGTAACCGACTTCAACCATTATATATATATATATATATATCATGTGTGTGTTATATATGCAATTAAAATATGTAATATATATTTTATATATAATTTAACACACATAATTCATAGTATAAGATATATATTATATGAATGTTATATAGATAGCATATATTTACACACACACGTAAACAGATACCCCACAAAACACCGTTTTATGTTTATTCTAACTTCTAAAGATTTATATTTTTTATTAATCGACATTTTTATGTTTCGGGTTTTATATATGACTGTTTGATCATGCCATGTAGAAAAGAAGCCTTGGGACTGTTTGAATTTCAAAGAGGCCGTATTGTGAGTCGTAAAATCGTAAAATTGCTGAAAACCTTGGGATCCTGCTTTCTACAGTTAATAGAGTGATTTTGCAATTTACCAGAGCGAGGCAGGAATCCACACTACCTCGCCCAGATCAACCAGGGCCCTTTGACAGGACCCTTCTCTTTGTTAAGAGAAATGTGTCGGATAATCCTCGTAGCAAGGGTTCTGACATAGCAGAACAGGTTGATGTCAGTCCCAGAACAGCTGTCAGGTAACTTCACAAACTTGGTTACTATGGCAGAGCAGCAAGATGGAAGCCACTTCTTCAACCAGCTAACCTCAAGCAGAGAAAAGATTGGGCCAGTGAGATGGTGGAGAGGCCACTAGCATTTTGGGACACTGTCATATTCTCTGATGAGTCCAGATTTGCTGTATTTGCTGATAGTGGTTGAGTGTGGGTCTGGAGACTGTGATCAAGAATTTGATGTGAAAAGATTGCAGCCAACAATGAAACACGGCAGCTGTTCTGTGATGGTCTGCGTAGCAATTTGAAGCAATGGTTGATCAGAGCTGGTGGAGTTGAAGGGAAACATAAACTCAGATAAATATGTGTCCATATTGCAGAAAGGACTCCTTCGAATATTCCCCAGTGGTGAAATGATTAAAGAAGAGTATTTATAGATGGGGCTCCTTGTCACACGGCTACAATGACCCAAGATTTGATGGATGAGAATGGCATTAAAAAGATTCCATGGCCAAGCCAGTCACCAGATGTGAAGCCTATTACACACCTCTGGGACGTAATGGACAAGACACTTCATAAATTCAACAAGAAAGCGTTTTCAATGCCAGGTCTTTTGAGATTACTGCATGAAATTTTGCAAGAGAATATTTGTCATTTGATCAGTAGCATGCCTAATAGGGTCCTTGCATTGAAAAATGCAAAGGGCATGTCTACTAAATATTAAATATTCACATTATAGCAATTAATAAATAATTTGAATGTATAATTTCAGATTTAACTAAATTTTAATGATTATGAGGGTGTCTATTTACTTCTGTCATGTATGTGTGTGTGTGTTCTACCTTCCATGGTATTTGAAACTGCATACTAATGTTTCACAGATATAATTATAAATTAGTAATTTTAATAACTTCAGCTTTCCAATGTGTCCCATTTGTACAGCATTATTACAGAGAGCTGAGTGTGAAAGTGTGTGTTTGTGTGTCTGGGAAGAGAATTATTATGAGTCATGGAAGGATAGAGGTTACCACTCCATTGCAGCTATCACTTTTTCAACATCTCCTTATCTTCAGTTTTCCATTTTACTCCAAGAATTCCTTGGACATTTTTTTTTCATATGCAGATAGATACATAGAGATGTCTGTACGTGTGTAGTATATATTTACAGTATATGCATAGGTAGGGCTGTGTGGTTATGAGGTTCACTTCCCAACCACATAGTTTTAGCTTCAGTCCACTGTTGCTATTGAGTGTCTTTTACTATAGCCTCATCCTAACCAAAGCCTTGTAAGTGGATTTTGTAGATGAAATCTGAAAGAAGCCTGTTTGTGTGTGTGTGTATGTATGTATCATCATTATTTAACATCTATTGTCCATGCTGGCATGGGTTGGAATGGTTTGACCAGGCTGGTACACTGGAAGGCTGCACCAGATTCCAGTCTGATTTGACATGGTTTTCTGCAGCTGGATGCCCTTCCTAACAGCAACCACTCCAAGAGCATAATGGGTGCTTTTACGTGCCACTGGCATGGGTGCCATTTGCATGACAAATGGGGTGCTTTTATGTGCCACCAGCCTGGGTGCCAATTTTCATGACATCAGTTTCTGCCACAATTTTGCTCAGTTTGATGAGTCTTCTTCTCAAGCACGACATAATGCCAAAGGTCTTGGTCATTATCTCTGTGAGGCCCATCATTATCATCATACCTGGCATGGGTTGGGTGGTTATGATAGGAGCTGATCAGCTGGTGAGCTGCCCAGGCTCCATGTCTGTTTTGGCATGGGTTCTACAACTGGATGCCCTTCCTAACACAAACCACTTTACAGAGTGTACTGGGTGCTTTTTTTACACAGCACTGACACAGGTGCTTTTCTTGGGGCACCAGCATGGACACTTTTACGTGGCGCTGGTACTCATGAGCCTGCAAGATTAGGAAAGTTCAGCTGAAGAGGGATGCAGGGGACATGCCTGTATGCAGGGACAACCATGTATTTGCTTAGATTGATGTGTCTTTTCAAGCACAGCAAACTGCCTGAAGTTTTGGTCTCTTGTCATCCGTTTATGAGGCCCAACATCTGAAGATCTTTTCTCACCACTTCATCCCACATCTTCCTGGATCTCACTGAAACAAAAGCCATTTATTCCAGCAGAAATACAGTAACAAAAATGGTTAATGAACAACATTGCATTTATTTTGATTTGACTATAAAAATACTTCTAACAAAACTTATTAAATGTGAATACATTTTTAAGGCTTATTGAAAATCTTGTTATTGCTCTACTTGTAACTTTCAATACAATTAGTTTACTCTTTTTTGTCATTTTACCTGTAGCATGTCTGCTTCATAAGGAAGATACCAACTATGATCGCATCATAGAGTACTGTGACTTGGTGTTGGCTATTTATCCTGAAAACTTAAAGGCAGCTTTTAGAAAATGCATGGCTCTCTATCACATGAAAAAATATGAAGAAGCTTTGGAAGATTTACAGTCTCTCTCACACAAACATCCTGAAGGTGAATTATATCTCTCATAACTTTATATCAATCACATTCAGGGGATGTATTTTTATAAAGTTTGTTTTTAAGGGCAGTACCATTAATCTTTTTTCAGGGCTTTTCAAGACTTGTGGGAGTAAGAGGAGAAGAAACAGTGACTAATAGATTCAGAGATCTAGTTTGAATACTTGCAATAGAGTGGATGGAGTCTGCTAAAGGCATTCAAGTACTTGGTTATAGAAGTATTTAACTGATGGATTAGGTTTAGCACCAAAAGTTACTCCATAAAGGACATAATGACTAAAACTATAAGCTTTACTTAAAAGCATTTAACATTAACCAATTTTTTTATTACAAACTCATACTTTCTAGATACCTCACTTCCCCCTATAAACAATCCACATTTTTTATCCAAGTCTTTTGTGTATCAACCATGTAACCTGCAACAACTATGACAGCACATAGCTATTGGTCTATCAATTATTGACAAAGACAAACAATGAAAAATAGTAGAACAACTAAAACAGTATAAATTCATTTAATTTATTATTTTATCATTTCATTCAACCTAATATAACAATATTCTGTATGTCAGCCAGCTTACTAATCCTTTATTCTCATCATCATTAATTCCTATATTCTCTGATTCTATCTTACTCTTCAGACATCACTATCAAACCTAACAGTATTTTGTACATCAAGCATTTTGGTAATTCTGTATTCTCATCATCAATAATTCTTATATTCTCTGTTTCTTTCTTACTCTTCAGACCTAGCCATTAAGCGTTACATCAAACTTTGTGAAGCTGAAGTTCGAAAACATAATCGAAGCATTAAAAAAACTTACCAAGAAATGTTTAATGAAATGAATAAACACAGCAAGGAAGTGAATGCAGTCCATTAGACTGATATAATAGTATACAGGAGGTTTTATACAATATAAAGACAGACTCTATGAAGAGACTCTCAAGTTCAGGAAAAGTACAGAAATTGTTTGCATCAAAAGTATACAACTGAAATATGGACAAATTTTAAAGGAATTAGTGTGTGTGAAGCCAGGATGAATGGGAAGATGGGGACAATATGAAGACTGTGTATAAGGGCCAAATGTGAGGAGTGTTAGAATATAAAGATTGTATGTGAAGTAGACAAAATGTGAGACACTGTGTAAGGATGGTCAACATGTGTAAAACTGATCAAAGTGTAAAAAGTATGTGAGATAGATGAACTGGGAAAATTGTATGAAGTATACAAAATTGGAAGATTTTGTGAGGATGGTCAAAATGTGAATGTTATGTATGTGAAGATGGTCATAACATGAAGACTATGTGAGGCCTGTATGTAAGGTACATAAAATGTGAAAATAAAAGAATGAATTCATGAAATCAATTTACAATTTTTTACTCCATTTTATTGATCATTTTATTCTAATAAAACAATTTAAAATATCAGTTTATTGTTGGTTGATCTAAAATTGAAATGTAAACTTACATTTATATTTCTAAACAACATAAAATATGCACTTATATTTGATAAAATAATTTCTGTTTAAAAATATAAACAAAACTTTGTTTCACAATTTCAGTATCTATGTTGTGCAGTATCAGGTCTTATTTCTCTGCTTTTACCCATTTTAACTCTCACTCAATTTTATGCACACACTAACACTCCCTCCAGAAGGATGACATATCAATGGTTATCAAATACAAATCTGAAATTCGACTGAGTTTCCAAAATGATGTCAATTAGTTAATACATATGATAGCATACTGAAACTTTGGGAAAATGCAGCTGATGATCAAAATCCAACAGCTGATACAAAGAGTGAGGCAAAACCAAATTTTAACTTTTATTTTCATGGTTTTGTAATAAAATTCTTTAATTGACTTCCATGATGCACTACTTTCATTGGCTTTCATGATGCACTGCTTGTAATTTAAAATCTCTTTGTGGTAATGTTTTAAGCAGTCAAGAATCATTTGAAGCTCAAATGAAACTTGTGAGAAGAATGGAATATTCTACTAGAAAGGTGATTTGGTTGAAAAAAATCTCTGGTGGGGAAAAAAAGTTAATGATGTAGGATTAGCTGCAACAGAAAAACTAAGTAAGTATTGATAGTCTCCATAACATACTGGAAGAATGATTTATCTGTAGGGGATTCAAGATTTGTTTATTTTTATTTTTTGTGGACTAGGATTTGATTTTAATAAAAGCAACATCTTTCATAACAAATACCTTAGAGAAAAGTCTCGAACATTGTCCCAAACTACCTTATGCTACCATATTTCTGTTGGCTTTGTTTCACATAATTTTGAAAATAATGAAAAATTTAGTAAAAATAACTTATTTTATTAAATTAGAGTTGAAACATAAGCTAACAAAATTTTGATGGTACCTGTTAGATTAGATCACTTTCAAACAAGAATTTGGTACATACAAGCAGAGGTAGTCTTAAGCAGTTTGATTTCAAATAGATTAAGGATTATTTAACATGAAACTAACAATATATGCAAAGGGCTACCAAGAAAAACTTTACAAGGCAAACAAGACTCCTTTTACTTCAATCCAAACTCAGAATGGGTATCCTCTCTATGTTCAAGGCTGCTGCGTACTTTTTTGTTTGTTTTGTTTTTTTTACAAGCATGATGCCCAAATATACTTGAAAGATCTTTCCTTTGAGTTCCCAAATTAATGTCCTAGCTAACCTCCACCCACCCCTTATAGGCTCTGAATATACAGCAAACGCAGAAAAGTTTGTTATTCTTTGGAAACAATTTTCTCAATTGTCACAAGTTTAAAGATAACATTAGTTGATTGGGAATGTATTAAAGCCAAACCTGGCCTTCCTTTTGTAATAGAATTTAGTCCATTGTTTGAGTCAGTCTATTTAAGAAATAATTATAAATTCCTTGGAGTAACAACAAATTCATTGGTTCACTCTAAGTAACTTGTAGTGAGTGAATGATTATCCCATCAACCTTGCACTGTTTTACAGCCTTGATAAAGACAGTTTTGAACTTTGTGAAAAAAAGTTTTGGATTGTCAGATGCTTCTGGAAAATTACTCAAAACGTTCAAATTTTTGAGACTGAGGAACTCAAGTTTACCATTCCATATGGAGACAAAAATTTTCCCAATTGATATCAGTGTATCATACTAAATGTATGCATACTGTTAGAGGGCAAAATGTGGAATTATCTGAGATAAAATCTCTTCAAAGATTTGTTGGGTTAAAAACACAATTGACATGACATCACCAGTTTTAGTTTTTTCTATTATTATTGCTGCAGAAAATGTTGTGATGAACTTTCTCTCTTAGTTTTAGAATACTTTGTGCTGCTTTGCCTGACTCAGAACTCACATTGTCTTCATCCAAATGTTGTTGTGTTTCCACAAATAAGGAAGTCTTTTACAGTTGTAGCTTTTTCCCTTGAACAGCCCAACTTTGGTTCTCCCATCTATCTCATTGTTTTCCTCCTTCTTATGACTTGAGCTCTTTCAAGTCTAAAGTAAATCCATTCCTTTCATCTTAATTCCCCTTCTTCACAGTCCCTTATACTAAGTGGCTTCTTGCTTTGTTTGGGACTTGCTTATAACAGCATAAAGTCTGTGTTTATACATTTAATATGATACACAGATGGTGATTTTAATTTAATGCTGTTTCATTTGTGTATACCAAGTGTTACCCCAAATTTTAGAGTAGCTATTTGGAAAAAGTGAGGTATTGCACTTTCTACTGGCCTAAAAGATGTGAGAAAGCAAAATTCATTGTTCTAATTATGTTTGAGCGCTTAAGTGAGGCCTGCTTTACTCAACATTAAACAAGAGGGAAACCAGAAATAAAAACTTTTAATGTTCTTCCCGTGTTTACATCATTGAGGAAAAATAAATACAATTTTGAAATGTAGCTCAAAATTATTCATAGAAAAATAAACCAAAAATAGTCGCAAATCAACCAAAATATATCACTTTTTTCATCTGTTTCGGTTGTTAGACTGAGGCTAATCATTAAACTGTCTTGAAGAACTTTTAGTCAAATGAATTGATCCCAGTACTTTTTCTTTTTTTAAACCAGGTGCTTATCCTATCGGTCCCTTTTCTTTCAAACCGCTAAGTTATGGAGACATAAAAATCTAACACTGGCTGTCAAGCAGTGGTGGGGCAAACACTAACACAACAAGAACACATACACACACATATATATATATATATATATATATATATATATACAATAGGCTTCTTTCAGTTTCTGTCTACCAAATTCACTCACAAGAAGATATGCAATGAGACTGAACCCAGAACCATGAGGTTGGGAAGCAAGCTTCTTATTTCTTTACTGCCCACAAGGGGTTACACACAAAGGGGACAAACAAGGACAGACAAATGGATTAAGTCAATTATATCGACCCCTGTGTGTATCTGGTACTTATTTAATCGATCCCGAAAGGATGAAAGGCAAAGTGGACCTCAGCAGAATTCGAACTCAGAACGTAGAGGCAGACGAAATACCACTAAGCATTTCGCCCGGCGTGCTAATGCTTCTTCCAGCTCACCGCCTTGTGTGGTAAGAAGCAAGCTTCTTACCACACAGCCATGCCTGTGCCTATAAAAGGTGGCGTACAGGCTGCTATGAAGAATTGCACTCCATACATCTCAGACTCTGATTAAGACCTCTGTATGATTAAGCATCCCATCTCATCTCACTTAGATCGTCCCATAGGATGTCCCTTTTAGGGGTTTCCTTTGTGCATACTATAGGAGTCACAGGGCACTGCTCCATGTGGTCCCAAGGTTTCCATCTAACTAGGAATATTAGGGTCTCATCCATTGTTTTGTATTCAAGATCCTCTGCATAACATCCTGCTAGTTCAAAGCCAGGAATCTGATCTGTTAGGTCCTGCCAATAACTAAATCCATCCTCTGCTGCTGACGCTTCGATTTATTGTCATTAAGGTTTTGTCTGTCTCCTACCCTTCGACCTGTCTGGCTTGGTAAAATCTGCCTGAAGACCTCTCCCTCCAGTGTAGCTCTTTGGGAAAATGGAGCATACAGGCACTTCACCATGACAAGGTACTTGTTGAATTGGCTGTTAACTATACAGTAGTCCTTTATCCCTTTGATGGGTCTTAATTTTCATCCCACAAGGTGCCCAACAAGCACCTTCCTCACCAAGCAAGCTTGATAGAGTTGCCAGTTTAGTCGCTGATGACCTGACCATGCAACAGGTTGTATTGGGTTACATGTTACCAGTAGCATTCAAGAGCAATCTGACATGATTAAGCAAAGCAACCCCATTTTTCTTTTTAAGATATACTTCTTAAATTTATGTTGTTATTACTCCAAATAATGAGTGTGAGTGCTACAATAGGAATTACTGAATTTGATGACATATATGATGTACTAGTTTTTCAAAAAAATGTCTCAAAAAATCCCCACCAGGTCCAATATGCAAAATTGGGCCTATATTACATGCTTTAATGCAATAAAACATTTTTCCTAAATATGCTTTGCTGAAACTGGGGTGTGTTTAAGAAGCCTGTGTGTCTTTTATGCTATCAAATGTTATAATAGGCTCAGCTATTCATATGTTGACCAGTTTAGTCTTTTGGTGTAGTAAGCTACAATATTCTTAAATTCTCTCAATTTCTTGTAATTCAGGCTGCCTTATGGTCCCAACAGACAAAATGGAAAAGGTGTTGCCCCAGAAGATTGGCGAAGGAGATGCGCTGGAACAGCCACTCTGATTCACAGGGCTCACATTTGTGGATAGCCATCTCTGCCCCGGTAGTAGTGAGCAGGGATATGGTCCAGAAGCCAAGAATACCAGAGGTCTCCATTGCAGCTGAAATTGTAAAGAACTTTGGCTTTAAAAACACCATTGATGTACCATGGTGCGATGGGCTCTCTTCCTCTCCCCTAAGTTCTGTCCTGGCGTATAGTGGCTTTTGAACACTTCCCTTTTACTTAATTTCTCTTACAAAGCACTGGCCACCCAAGATTATAGTAAATGTTTACACAAGATGAAGCAATGTAAGATCAAAACTGAAACTATGTAGTTGCAAAGTGAACTTCTTAATCAGGCCCACCCTCACCATCCCAGTCATGCAAAGGATTTGGTGAAAAACAGCTGAATCTGGTCGCAATAAAAGTTGGCTAAAATGGTTAACATTTTAGGTTTACAAGAAAAATACATGTAAACGATTTATCTTTTATCTTTAACCTCTTACTTGTTTCAGTTATTGGGCTGCAGCAATGTTGGGGCACTGCGTTGAAGGGTTTACTCGTACAAGTCAGATTAGTACTCATTTTGTAAGTACTTAGTTGGATTTAAGAAGCATCAGATGTGGTGTGCAAGAGAGAACACTGCACTGGTATGGTCATGTGTTGCGAATAAATGAGGACAGCTGTGTGAAAAAGTGTAACATACTAGCAGTTGAAGGAACTTGTGGAAGAGATAGACCCATGAAGACCTGGGATGAGGTGGTGAAGCACGGACTTTGAACATTGGGCTTTACTGAGGCAATGACTAGTGACCGACCTTTGGAGATATGCTGTGCTGAGAAGACCCAACAAGCCAAGTGAGACCATGGCCCATGGCTTATGTCAGTGGGTGCAACCAGCCCATTTATGAATACTCTTCATTCATTGGACAATAAACTTTGCTTGCGAGGACCTATGGAGGCAAGTGAAATGAAAATCAAAATTGCTGACATGGCCAATGACAGTATCGCCTGATTGACATTTGTGCTAGTGGAATGTTAAAAGCACATCTGAACGAGGGGTGTAACCGGCCCACTTATGAGTACCCCTCATTCATTGGACATTGAACTTTGCTTGCGAAGACCTATTGAGGCAAGTGAAAACAAATCAAAATCACTGACGTGGCTGATAACAGTACCGCCTGATTGGCACTCGTACAGTGGAACATTAAAAGCACATCTGAGTGTGATCATTGCCAGGGCCAAGGATTGACTCCCGTGCCAGTGGCATGTGAAAGCACCATTTGAGCATGATTGTTGCCAGCGTTGACATCCCGGCACATGTGCAGTGGCATGTGAAAAACAACATTTGAGTGTGGTCATTGCCAGTGCCGCTGGACTGGTCCCCGTGCCAGTGTCACGTAAAAGCACCCACTACACTCTCAGAGTGGTTGGCGTTAAGAAGGGCATCCAGCTGTAGAAACTTTGTCAGATCAGATTGAGCCTGGTGCAGCTTCTACCTCACTAGTCCTCAGTCAAACTCTTCAACCCATGCCTGCATGGAAAGTGGACGTTAAACGATAATGATGCTGATGATTATTATTCTATCAGTCTCTTTTACCGAAGTGCTAAGTTACAAATCAACACTGGTTGTCAAGCAGCAGTGGGGAGGATAAACACAAATACAGACATACACATATATTTATGAAGGGCTTCTACACACTTTCCGCCTACCAAATTCACTCACAGGGTATTAATAGGTCGGGCTAATAGTAAAAGGCCCTTCCCCACAGTGATGTACAGTGGGACTGAATCCGAAACCGCATGTTTGCAAAGTGAGTTTCTTAACCACACCCCCATGCCTCAAGAAAAATTAAAATTTCATTTAGGTACAAAAATACACATATACTGACAACACACACGCACGCGCGCGCATGCATATACGTACATGCACACGCACGCACACATGCTCATTTATAGAGACTCACATGTATTATTCTTGTTCGTACGTATTAATGTTTGCTTTCATGTGAAATTATATATTTTAAAAAATTTCGGCTTGCCAGCCATTAACAGGTTGTATACATATATGCATGAATACAAACATACATACACATCTAACAAGCAGTCAATCAATCTATCTATCTATCTATCTATCTATGTGTGCGCGCGTGCGCGCGTGAAGACTTACACACATACACCCACAAAAATTATCAATTACAATAGGCACAACAAAGAACAATATATTCTATCGATCTCAGTCAGTAGTTGTCTGGGACTTTATTTATTTTATAACACCGAAGAAATTATTATTAACAGTAAAGCGCTGAACATGTTAACATCGTTTCTGCTGTGTTTATTAATTAACATGTTAATTACATGTGTGTTAAGTACACGTGTGTTGATCAACAATGCCGTGAACCGGAACGATCTGTTTGATATACGGTCGCCATGACAACGGCTTAAACACTGTCATTTATTTGCAGAGATAAAATTTTTCGTGGAACTTCCTATTGCCTCATGGATTCGGTATGTAGAAAAAGATTTTATTGTATCATCGTCATCATCAACATCACCACCACTTTCCTTGATCCTTTTAAGCCTTTAAACAGGCCAAATAAGGCCCAAATATTCTATCTGTTCTACGTTCAAATTGGCCAAATGCCCCCTCATACCTATCTTACAATGTCATTCTAAAAATAAAGTATCACATCATTGAAATCTCGAAGTTATGAGATAATGCATGATTAATTCAAAAGAACGAGAATAAATAAGCATTAAAATATTTGACAGAGTAATCTGAATGCTAAAGGGTTAAAATTAAATTCTTCACTCAATAATTTATGAGTTTGTTGAAAATTAACGAAGATCTATGTGTGCAAATGGGAGAGAAGGGGTTTATCTGTCACCTGCATGTCATCATCATCATCATCATCATCGCGTGAAGAATTAGAATTTAAAAAATGTCACGTGAGAAAAGCCGCCCAAATGCTTTCATGATGTATATGTGTACGTATTATTGTGGGTGTATGACTGAGCATGCATTTATGTATGTATGTATGTATGTGTATGTATGTATGTATGTATGTATGTATGTATGTATGTATGTATGTGTGTGTGTGTATGTATGTATGCATTTGTACATGTGTATACGTGCGTGTGTATAAATATATGTCGTGTTGGGGTCTCTAGGCTTTTCTCTCGAACTGCTAGAAATAGCTGAAACCTCCCTCAAATTATACCCAACCATCTTGAAAAGGAACAGGCACATTGAATAATGTCGCTCTGGATGAGATTGACAGTGTTGTAGAGGCTTGAATGGCTTTCTTAACGTCTGCTCAGCTGAGTTTGGCATAGAGGTTAAAAAACAACTATCTGTGTTTGCCTCTATCTGTCAGCAGGTCAGGATAGATAAATAGATAGACAGACAAAAAAAGAAAGAAAGAGAGAGAGAAGAGTGCGAGAGTCAGGTAGGTAGACAGATAGACAACTAAATACACAGAGAATCATATTAATATAAAGATAACATATTTACATCATGAATTATGTATGAACTAGAGTGTTACCCATCATATGACAAGTAACTCTGGAAATTTATTTTGCCAGCGTGGCTAATATGGCATACATATAATAATTACAATTTAACTTTTGTCGAATATCTGGACACTTAAAAAAATGAAATGAATATGAATTTCCAAAAGAAACTATTTATTGCTTCAAAATAAAATTGAACAAACCAAATTTCTTATCTGTATACTTGCAATAAATGTTATAGCTCTCTTCTGCTTTTTTATCTCCTTATCACTCTTCCCAGTTTCTCTTGGACTTCCCTCAAGAATTCGACGAAGCACTCTGTCCGAAACATTATATCTTTGCTCTATAATTGTCCTTATCCTCTGGGTCAGGGCCCTTTCTATTTCGTCTGGTTTACTGGGATCATGAGGCAGTCTGAATTATTGGATAAAATTGTCTAGAAAATAAAACAGACAAGACAGTTGTGGCCAGAGCGCCTTTTGTTATAAGTTTCATCAAAGAGAACATTGTAGTGATACTCAAGGTTGAAAGGTATTTGGAGCACATATTGAAACGACAACCAGAACAAATGATGATGACGACAACAACGACGAAAACAAGAACCACATCAACCGGAATTAGTATCATCATCATCCTCCTCCTCCTCATCATTTAGCGTCCGCTTTCCATACTAGCATGGGTTGGACAGTTCAACTGGGGTCTGGGAAGCCAGAAGGCTGCACCAGGCCCAGTCTGATCTGGCAATGTTTCTACGGCTGGATGCCCTTCCTAACGCCAAACACTCCATGAGTGTAGTGGATGCCTTTTACGTGCCACCGGCACAGGTGCCAGACGAGGCTGGCAAACGGCCACGATCAGATGGTGCTTTTTACGTGCCACCGGCACAGGGGCCAAGAGAGGCTGGCAACAGCCACGATCGGATGGTGCTTTTTACATGCCACCGGCACAGAGGCCCGTCGGGGCGGCTCTGGCAATGGCCACATTCGGATGGTTCGCTTACATGCCACTGGCACTGGCATCACGGCTACAATTTCAGCCTCAGTATATTTCTACTTATTTAATTTGACTATGAACTTCCTTTGGACTTTTTCTTTTTATGCTTCTTGCATGTGCATGTGTGTGCACACGCACACACACACACTCACATGCACACACACACACAAAAGGTTGTAAAAAAAGTCCTGTAGCATTTTTGAAATGATCACTATAAACAACAAAAAGCAATGAAATATCTTGCATCCTTAATTCATCTACATGGAAAAGGCCTGACAGAAAAAGAAATAGATTATATCACAAACTTTAAATGTAAACCTAGTATTTTTTTACGGCTTACCTAAAATACACAAGAGCAAAATAATTAATGAAGCCTACAAACAATCACCAGGCAAATACATAAATATCCTAGCACCAGAAAACTTAAAGTTAAGACCTATTATAGCTGTGAAACCCACCACCTAAGCAATTTTCTAGACATCCTATTGAAACCATTGCTGAAATACATCAAAAGTTTCATTAGAGATGATCTAGATATGCTTGAGCACCTACCAAAAACAACTAATGAAGAGACATTATTGGTTTCCTTCGATGTTATTAATCTTTACACCAATATCCCACATGACTATTGAATAGAAGCAATAAAATTCTGGCTGGAAAAGTATCCCATAGAACTTCCGGAACGCATAAACCAGGGTTTTATTATCGAAACTTTAAAATTTATACTTCAGAACAATTATTTCCTATTTGATGACACCTACTACTGACAAAAATGTGAACGAATACAGCCCCTGTTCTTGTGAGCCTAATAATAGGATATTTTGAATTCACCATATATGGAGTGTCACTGCAAAAATATGGATATCCATTTAACAATTGTATAAGAGAGAACTGGAAAATAATATAATTTATGCTATAACTTGTTCAGGTTGTGGACATAACTATATAGAACAGACAAGTATGGTACTTAGGCAGAGAACCACAATACATAAGGAACAGATCCATTTCCCAAAGTATAGACAGATACATTTGAGTGAGCATATAGAGAGATGTACAGGTAATATCCAACCAAATTTCGCAGTTATCCCCATATACCAGTGCAAAGAAACAATTTCTACACAAGAACCTTTAAATATACCTCCTCTGTTCTCAATTAATAATAATCACCAGTTATCTCTCCTTAGATCTTTCAACTTGGTGATTCATTCACAAACTCCCATACAAGAATATGCACTAAAATCTTCTTAAGAAAATACGAAATTACAATAATTTCAATGTCACAATTAGCGAAAGCGAAACCGGTCAACAAACACAATACTCTTTCATTTAAAATGTATTAAAATATATAAAATTATATAAACTGTGTGCATTTTCCTATATATATATATATATATATATATATCATTTATATTTAGTGTGTAATCAAGAGTCGTAAGGATAGTTGAGGGGAAGAAAGAGAACAAATCAAAGAAAGGAGAAGAGAAAGTTATGCAATTTAGGCACATTGGATTGTAATACTGGAATAAGCAGATGTGCTTCAAGAGGACAAAGCTTCGATTTTACCATGCCTAGATAATACACACACACACGCACACACTCACTCACACACACACTCATACACTGGGGTCGATCATTGGACTAAACATTCTTCAAGGTGGCGCCCCAGCATGGCCACTGTCTAATGACTGAAACAAAAGATAAAAGTACTTATTTTTTGTTAAGCCTGGTACTTATTTTATCGGTGTCTTTTGCTGAGCCACTAACAACTATTGAAGAGGTTGCAAGAAGTAACAAAAATTTTAGAAAAAAAATTAAATATTTAAATTACTAGATATTGATCCAGTGAGTCTATTAATTAATAAGGCATTAAAACAGAATGACTCTCCCGAGACACTACAATATATATATATATATATATATATATTATATATATATATATATATTATATATATATATATTGGTAAAAACGGTAAGATAACAAAAGAAAGAAAGAGACATCAATATTATGTAAATAGAGGAATTTATCTGTAAATGTAATATGTGACAATTATTCGGTAGCCAAGATAAAACTCTGAGTTTCGGATGCCGAGATGGAAATCCACACCACCATCTCTTCAGTTACCCGGCCATCGGAAAAACGATGGCGTTTTCCGGAAAAACGATAGCATTTTTTCGATGGCCGGATAACTGAAGAGATGGTGGTGTGGATTTCCATCTCGGCATCCGAAACTCAGAGTTTTATCTTGGCTACCGAATAATTGTCACATATTACATTTACAGATAAATTTCTATAAATATATATATATATACTTCTTTGTTTTGGGATTTGGTCTGCAAGATTCTTTATGTGAGTTCGTGTGTTGAAGCATATATATATATATATGTATATCAAAAGGATGTGTTATAATACTATTCCACATATACAAAAACAGCCATACTAGCAATCCAACATACCTCCATCATCAGCTGCCCCATGGATATCATTTTGGTTTCGACACCTGGGCAGTACCATTCAATTCGGCAGTGTCAACAGCATTAAAATAAGTGTTGTTTGGGAAAAAACAAACCCAAAAAACCACAACTTCCAAACACATTTACCCTATGTAAAACCGTATCGGTAAATAAATTCAATAAGTAGATTACAACAAACTCCTATATACATAACTAAAGTGACTAATCCATTAAGTCATACAAAAAGTGATAATCCCTACCGTTTTCCATAGCATAATATAACAGTGAAAGCTTAACGACCACTTTCATTCAATCAATCAATTTATAGGCAGGATTAAACACTAACTTTAATAAAACTACAACAAAGAAACATATGAAACAAAGTACATTGTATTGGTTTTCAATATAAACCTACAATAACTAAATAGCAATCAATCTTTAAGTCCATATAAATAATAATCCCACCAGTCTTCCATAATTTTACTACTATAATAAAAGTTAAAGCTTTATATAAATCTCTCCAAAACAAAAAAGATTGAAATTAATTTAACAAATAATATAATAATTATGAGTGAAATACATTATTTCATCATTCAAAAGTTAATAAAAAACACTACATACTCATGAATATATCACCACTACAAGCTATAATATTAAATTACCAGTATACACATTAATTTATTAAATAGGAACTAATAAAAGTACTTGTAATTAACTATTAAAGACCTTGCTATGTTTAAAGCTAATTAAAACTACAAGTATTAGCACTTACGTGTTTTATCAGACACGCAAATATATCTATCTTTTACTTGTTTCAGATAGAAGATATATATATAGAATTTAGTTAGAGATTATGTTAATCTCATGAAGGGATGGTGTCATCCAAGGAAATATTGGTTCAATACCTAATATTTTGTGGGGAATGGATTTCCTTAAAATAATAGGGGTTTCTATATAAACTGTAGTTTATATTCATGCAAAAGAAAATGGAGATTTGAATCAATAAGAGTTTATTACTAGCAACAAATTGATCATTATCCCTTACAGCTGTTTCAGTTATACTTAGTGAAATGAATTAAATATTAAATTCATTTTTCTGAGCATAAGGAGGCGCAATGGCCCAGTGGTTAGGGCAGCGGACTTGCGGTCGGAGGATCGCGGTTTCGATTCCCAGACCGGGCGTTGTGTGTGTTTATTGAGCGAAAAACACCTAAAAGCTCCACGAGGCTCCGGCAGGAGATGGTGGTGATCCCTGCTGTACTCTTTCGCCACTCTAAAGGCGGTGCTCCAGCATGGCCGCAGTCAAATGACTGAAACAAGTAAAAAAAAAAAAAAAAAAAAAAAAATAATCTCTTCAGTGGGGAAAAATATACCCTTAGATGTTATGTGTGTTTGTTTGTAGATTCATGTCTGCTGTGATGAATCTACAAGCAAACATACATAACATCTAAGGGTATATTTTTTCCCTCTGAAGAGATTATGCTCAGAAATATGAATTCAATATTTAATTAATTTCACCGTGTATAATTGAAACAGCTGTTAAGGGATAATGATCAATTTGTTACTGATAAACTCTTATCTTCAAACTCTCCATTTTCTCCTTTTCCCTGTATATATATATGTGTATGTGTGTACGTGTGTGTGTATTTCCCTAACTTATGGACTCTTAGACGACTCTCTCATATATATATGTATGTGTATATATATATATATATCTTTTATCTTTTACTTCTTTCAGTCATTAGACAGCAGCCATGCTGGGGTACTCCCTGAAGAATTTTTAGTACTATTTTTTGTTAAGGCTGGTACTTATTCTATTGGTGTCTTTTGCTGAGCCGCTAAGTTATGGAGACATAAACCCACTACATACGTGCACACACAGGGTCTAAAACCAAGGTGTCACGTAAAAATTTCTGTTGATGGTACCGTGCAAAAAGCACCCAGTACATTATAAAGTAGTGTCAGGAAAGGCATCCAGCCATAGAGGCCAAGCCAAAGACAAACTATGGAACCTGGTGCGGCCCTTGGCCTTGCCAATTCCTTTCAAGCTGTTTAACTCATACCAGCATGGAAAACGGATGTTAAATGTTGATGATATATATATATATACAGTGTACATTTAAACACATAAGAGGTTAAGAAGTAACCATCACAAGATACCTCTAATGTATTTAAATGTACACTGTATTTATATGAAGGATATATAGTCTATTGACTAATTTTCTACACGCTAGGCCATTGGTAGTAAAAATTTCTAATGTGTGGAAGAGAGAGATAACTGAAATTTTTTACTCGGTGTATGTGTATATGTATGTATGTGTGTGTGTGTATGTATCTATGTATGTGTGTGTGAATGTATGTGTGTATGTATCTATGTATGTGTGTGTGTATGTATGTATGTATGGCCGATTCAGTGTAATTTTTTACTCGGTGTATGTGTATATGTATGTCTGAATGTATGTATGTATGTATGTGTGTATGTATCTATGTATGTGTATGTGTATGTATGTATGACCGATTCAGTGTAATTTTTTACTCGGTGTATGTGTATATGTATGTCTGCATGTATGTGTGTGTGTATGTATCTATGTATGTATCTACACATACACCAAGTAAAAAATTTCAGTTATCTCTCTCTTTCACACATTACTCTCTCTGTCTCTTCACACACACTAACAGAAGCACTTCACTTACACAACATACTGTCTGTCTCCCACACCCCATCAAACACACACACACACACACACATGTACATCAATGCTTTGATAACTTCAAAAGAAATTCCCCCGTCATAAAATCGCTTCCTCTTAGTCTCTTTCGCTCTCATTACTTCAAATGTTCCCGCAAGGCCATATGTAAAAAAATAAAAGTTTTTTACGGAAATCGACGGAAACGTGCTACTACAAACGAAAGATTGCCATTAACATTATTGAGAAAATACATTAATAAAAACAAAATCACTCAAAAGAGAAAATAGGGAAACCCCAGCTCCTAGGGAAATAAGAAACAACGAAGCAGACATACATACATGCGAATGTATGCGTGTATGTATGTCACTTAAATGTTTTTAATCTTTATAAATCTTCCACTGAGGAGGGAGCTGGTTTTCATCAAAAATATGTATGTATGTATGTATGTATGTGTGTGTGTGTGTGTGTGTGTGTGTTTATGCATGCATACAGATATATATACATACGTACCTACATAGATAGATAGATAGATAGATAGATAGATAGATAGATAGATAGATAGATATATAGGACGATATATAAAAAAAAAGTAACTTGAGCTAGGGACTGTTGTCAAAGCAAAGATACTCGTATTTCTAATTTACAACAAAAACAAACCGATTCTTTTGTGTTGTTTACTTTTTACGCTTGTATTATATTTCGGATTTTTGTTTTTGGAAGTGTTGGTGGTGGTACATTTTGTCTTTGTCTTCTAAATTATTTTTATATCATGATAAAAATAATAAAACAACAACAATTATATTCGTATGCGTTTGCGTGCAATCACTTAGGCAAAGGTTACCTGCCAACCGTCAAAGATAATGATTCAAGCTGTAGATTAAGAAAGTGAAAGTAGACGCATTTATCCAAAGAATTGTCATAGTAATTTATAGAAGAAATAATCTTAGATGTCCATCTTTCTTTGAGACGGTAGGATGTAATTTAAAAGAGATTTGGCTGCTTTTCCTAGCACGTCGAATAGTACACTAAAGGCACTCTTGTTTGTTTGTTTTCTGGTATATCGTCTGAGGGATTAAAATCTAGAGAATCCAAAGGCAATGTGATGATTTTGCTAAATCTTTTCTCTCTGTCTGTCTGTCTGTCTCTCTCTCTCTCTCTCTCTCACACACACACACACACGCACTCTATTTCTCTTTCTCTCTCTCTCACACACATACATATTCTTCCTCTCCCTCTTTCTCGCTCTCACTTTTTCTTCATTTATTTTACTCAACAATATATAACGAGTTGTTTCTTTACTAACGTCTGTTGTTGATTTGTCATTAATAGGACATAATTTAATATTATTTAAATTTAAGATATGTGGTTATCAATGACAGCCTACAATACAGTAATCATTAATTACTGTCAGGTAAAAGTATAGGCTCTCTTCTAATACGTTATATTTTCTCTTTTCATTTCTTCTGTGTAAAAATAATCAGAAACTTCTCAACCAAGGAAAATGGAATTTAAACATTGACACTTGTAATCTGGAATTTAAAAGGTAAGTTGCTTTATTAATATAATAAATAAACTAATCCATTTGGTGAGGTTCTGTGGTGTAGTGGTTATCACGTCTGCTTTACACGCAGAATGTCGCGAGTTCGAACCTCGCCAGAACCTCTGAGTGCTAAATTTTTTTCATTCCATCAATATGTTTATTTTAAATTTTGATTCATCATTCCTGATCGATAAACATAGAATAACAATCATGCAGTGGAGTCGATTTAATCACCATGTTATTACCGAAAGCCTGTGATGCTGTTCCTGTATGAGAAATAGTCTTCACAGTCAATTGGACAAGATATATAAGCCATCATTCTTTATACTTTTGTATAAACACAGGGTGCAATCTGGGTAAATGTATTCTATAGTGGGCAACTGGGTATTTATTTCTGGGGTAGACATTGTGTTGTGTTGACAATTGTGTGATGGGTGTAACTTTGCATGGTAAATTGTGGGTGCAGCAGGGGTAGATATTGGATATATGTATAAGTGTGGTAGATGCCATGTTGTGAATTGTGAGTATAATGAGTAGATGTGTATGTGTATGTGTGTTTTAGGTACCACTAGGCAGGGCTGACATTAAGCCATTTGAACCAATTGCTCCCAATTGAGCCCTGTGACGAAGGGGGAGGGCGCACTCAAGAGGACACATTCTATACTGCAGCATTTCATAAAGGTGGTCTCTCTGAAGTCTTTTAAAATAATCTACAAGGTCTTTCAAAAAAAAAAAGAAAAGAAAAAAAAAACTTTCTACACAAGATATCAAAAGATAAATCCATTCATCCAAAACTGCTTGGGTCAGCCACTGAATTTGAAGAAATTTATTGCATTTTTAGTGTAAGGGTCAATATGTCTGTTTGTATACGAATGTTTGGGAGTGTTTATGGTGATGTTTGGGTAAAGTATTTGTGTGTCTGTGAGAGTATGTGTGTGGGTGAATTGTATGTATGTATGTGTGCATATGTTTGTGTGTGTCAGTTTCTATAAATATGTTTAATTTTGGAGAAACTTTTTTATTTCAGAATTACGGAGATGTACTTACATAACAAGTGACCTGATCTGAGATCGTGTGCTGGAACGAAAACAATTACAGCATGGAAGGTGTTTATAAGACATTTAAGAAACACACAAAATCTATTAGATTCACTTCAACATTTAAATTTATTTTTGTCAGAATATTTTCGTTGCTTTGAGACCGTGACCTGTTCACTGGCAAAATTCTGTGCAGCATGGAATTTTGTCAGTGAACAGGTCGTGGACTCAAATTGACAAAAATATTTTGACAAATTAAATTTAAATGTTGAAGTGAATCTAACAGTTTTTGTGTGTTTCTTAAATGGCTTATAAACACCTTCCACGCTGCAATTGTTTTTTATTTCAATAAAGTGTATTTTATATATATATATATATATATATAGGCTTGCGAGGAAGGGATGGCCTCCCTTTGCAAATACTCCAAGGACACAGCCAGCTAGAGACGAAGATCTCTTGGGGCTATAAAGCTACAGTAACACCCCCTCCCCAATGTGGTTAGCCATGATAAGATGGCTTCTATACTTTACATTATCGAGCGATTACTGTTTCAATCTCATTCTGAGATTTAAATAATATAAATTAAATTAGAGATAAAACCACTATTATGCAAATCAAACAGTGAAAAACATAAACCAAAACATAAAAATGAATATAATTAATATATATACATATATATACATATATATATATATATATATATATATATATATATATATAATAATAATAATATAATAATAAATTCTTGTATATTCTATCTTCTGTCTTTCATTTGCCATATATATATATATATATACATATATTGAAATATATATATGTTTGTACATGTTTACTTTTGGGAAAATTTTATTATTTCAATAAAGTCTATTCTATATATATGTGTGTTAGATGGTATGACAGGGGCTAACAAGCCAAGGGCTACGTCTGGCACCTGTGTGGTTTGGCATAATAGGCATTTTTATATTTTTATGATTGTATAGACCTTGGTGCAAGTTAACTAGGAACCTGGGGCCCACCAAAATTGTTCCCAATTGGGCCCCATACTTCCTAAGGCCAGCCCTGTCACTGGGTCAGTAGTAGATGATGGAGTTTTACTTCTAAACTACAGCACCTCCCACCTGCTAAGTAGACTGCATTGTTAACACTGATTGTAATCAGCTACAGAATAGAAGTGGGATGAGTTAGAGGATGGTGAATCAAGTGCTCAAACAATGAACTGACACCTCAAGAACTTGTGAATATAGCTATCCACATAGTAGAGTAGTGTCAGTTACATAAAGATGATGTGATGACAATGATGATGAAGATGATAATGATGATGTTGATGATGTTGATGATGATGTTGATGATGATGATGTTGATGATGAGGATGATAATGATGTTGATGATGATATTGATGAGTATGATGATGATGAGTATGATGATGATGTTGTTGAGGATGACAGTGATGACGTTAATGGACCTAATCTTTTTATAATATTATAAAAATGTTTTGTTTTTCCTTTCCAGATTTCACATAACTCCTGATATTTCATTATCCGCGTAAGTCTACACACAACTCTCTTACTTAACTATAACAAATACCCAACATAAATGGCAGACAGGGCGATGGGTGTCGAGATGGTGGTGAGATGGCAGGAAACTGACCAGATGTGTCAGCTGTCCACAGCTAAATACACTAAGGTGACACTTGTTTACTGATCATGCTTCAAGAACCCTGCAGAGTATTCTTACAGTTTGAAGCAATGATGCTTTTTATAGGTGTTCTATCTTTACATTCATTATTATTGTTGTCATCATCATCATCCTCCTCCTCATCATTATCATCATCACCACCACCACCACCACCACCAAGGAGGCAAACCTTTTGTAACAGTTCTACTGGACACTCTATTCCAATTTCCTTTATATTCCTCTTGATGCTTTCTGATACTGTTTCCAAGGACCCAACAATAATTGGCACTATCTTCACCTTCATTTTCCATGGCTGGGCTATTTTGTACTTGAGGGGATTGTATCTATTTATCTTTACGCCTTCTTTCTTGACTATTCATGGATCAAAGGGGCATGCAACATCAACTGTATAGCATATGTGGTGCATCTTGTCCACCACCACTAGGTCCGGCCTGTTATGCTTTAGCACCTGATCTGTTTGGATTGGAAAATCCCAGACGATTTTGCTAGTCTCCGACTCTGTCACTCTCTGCGGTTTGTGCTCATACCACGTCTTGCCTCTCTCTAGCCCCAACTTTTTTCACAATTTCCAATATAGCACTTTTGCTACCTAGTCATGTCGCCACAACTTGTAGTGGTTTTGAGCAAGTCTAAGGCATTCATTTGTGATATGGTTTCATCCACTCTATTGCAGATGCGGCACAATGGAGACACTTACTCATTCCTCAGGTTGACCTTCCAGTTCGTGACCAAAGCTTGGTCCTGCACTGCCATCTATTCCAATCTTTAGGGATAGTTCCCAATGCACCTATAGCTATTGGGATAGGTTCTGGTACTTTTCTATTTTTCTATACCCTTCATTTTTGATCATTTGGGACTGTAAAGTCAATTATCTAACACTTCCTATTCTCTTTATCTACTACTGCTAAATCAGGCCTTCCAGCTCCTATTACTTTGTTGCTCTGAATGTTAAAGTCCCATGACTTTCTAGTACTTTACTTGGTTCATGTTCATACCATTTATCAGTATGTTCAAATCCTAGCTTTTAACATAACTGCCAGTAGATTACTCTCCATAGGTTGTTATGTTTTTTCTTGTATCCTTTTTGTGCCAGCATACTGAATTCACTTACTATATGAGTAATGCTTTCCTGTTTTGTTTTGCATAGCCTACATTGGGAATCTACTTGGTTTTTGTCTATCTTGGCTTTTATGCAATTAGTCCTTAATGCTTGATCTTATGCAGCTACTAACAAACTTTCTGTCTCCCTTTCCAGCCTTCCTTATTATTATTATTATTATTATATTATTATTATTATTTAAGAAGCAGTGAACTGGCAGAACTGTTAGCACCATTTTGTTCATCTTTACATTGTGAGTTCAAATTCTGCTGAGGTCAACGTTGCCTTTCATTCTTTTGGGGTTGATAAAATAAGTACCAGTCAGGTACTGGGGTCAATGTAAATGACTCCCCACTCCCTTCAAAAACTACTGGCCCTGTACCAAAATTATTATCATCATTATTATTATTTGATGAAAACTCTCAGCTTATTTTGCTGTGTATGATGGAAATTGTCAGTTGTCCATAGCCAGCAGACTAAGGTGACACTTGTTAACTGGTCATGCTTCAAGAACCCTGTGAAAAATTCATGCAGTTCCAAGCAATTCTGATTTTTGTAGGTGTTCTACTTTTACATTAGTATCAATCTTTTTGAGCCATGTTGTTAGTTGAATGCTGATACTTCTAAGTGTGCCAGTTACTATTGGTACCATGTCTACTCTCCTCATTGATCACAACCTTGTTATTTACCACTTCAAATCATCGTAGTTGTTCAGTTTTTGTTCTTCTTTCTCTGTGATCTTGTTGTCACCAGGACATGCTATGTCTATTGTCATGCATGTTCTTCCTTTTTTTCACTATGACAATGTACGGTTTATGATGTCTGGTCATATGATTACACTGAATCATTGCATCCCACAGGATTTTGCAATTTTCATTCTAAGTGACTCCCTCTGGGTTTGCTCATACTTACGTCTTTGCTCTTCATAGGCTGTGATTTCTACAGAGCTCTCAATGTATCATTCTTGTTGCATTGTCATATCATCTATTGTATTCACATTGTGCCAATTTCAGGCATTTACTAACAATGTGTCATACCATTTCACCCCTCCCACCAATTCTGCATTTGTTGCTGTTGGTAGTGTTGTCAATTCTGCACTTTACATTGTTAGTCCTTAACACTTGTTCTTGTGCTGTGCATATAAGTGCTTCTGTCTCTATCTTCAGGTCACTCCTCCTCATCCATAGCCACTGGTCTTCTGTATCTGTCTTGGAGTTTGTATCTCTTACAAACTGGTGATACATTCTTTTCCTTCCAAGCTGTTTCTTTTTTGGTCTCTTTACTTCTTTTTGTTTACACAATTCTCAGTTTTAATGATGCCAGCCTTCTTTGCACATTTCAACAATGGTGCCACAGCATTTTTTACATACCACCCTAAGCTGTTTTCCTCTGCTTTGATACAATCCTGGCAACTGATCAAACCTCCCCCACCCTTTCTTCTAGACAAGTATAGCTTATCAGTGTCACTCTTAGGGTGGAAGGCTCCTATTATTATTAAGTGTGGTGGATTGGCAGAATCAGTTGAGTGACAGACAAAATTCCACACAGTATTTAGTTATGATCCTTTACTTCCTTGAGTTCAAATCCTATTGAAGCCAACTTTATCTTCCATCTGTCCAGAGTCCATAAAGCATATCTATAAAGCATCCTCAATGAGAACGTATTACAACAGAACAAGAAGAGATTGTATACCATTTATCTTTTACAAAGAAACTAACATTTTGAAACTGTAATTGTTGTTGATATTGTTGTTGCTGATAATGTTGTTTAGCCCCAGGTCAGCCCTGACTGAGCAGACCTATAATGCAAATCTGTTCAGCTGTAGTCGTCTAATCTTTTTGTATATTTATGATTATATTATCTAATGAATCTATTTTTAAAAGTTTAGGTTGTCATTTGCAGGAATTAGGTTGATATTTCCAGCAAATTAAGTAGCTTTGTAGTGCCATTTGTACTCTTCAAATGAGTATTTAAAATCTTATGTGATCACTAGTTTGACTACTATTTCTGACTGATTAAACAACCCTGTTGAGGCTCAGCCATCAGTTTTCTTCTGAGTATTTTCTTTAAAAGCCTTCTGCCAGTCTGGCAAGTCTGAAGTGTTCTCTTTACAAAAACTTTTCCATGGTTACAAATTAGTGCCTCCTCATCAAGCAATTAAAAGGTCAAAAGTCCTTTTGAAGATCTCAGCTCATTCCTATGAAAAATTGTATTAATTCCTATGAAGAATTCAGTATCAAAATACTGCTTTAATATAATATCCTCTATCAAGATAAATTCTTCCTTCATTTATTTTATTTCTTTCATGACATAAATTCTGCTTTTTATTTTACTTCTTTCAATTTCCTCCCAGAATAGTCTCCATTATATTTTCAGAATTTTCGATGCTATAGAAAAAGCAGACAAAATAATGCGAACAAAAGACCAAACTGAGGCAATGTTAGCTGATCTGTAAGTGTTTCTATTCCCAACATCATTGTACAGAGGTATGGACATGAGGGTTATGAGTTCAAAACTACATACAGACATTGCACTGATTCTTTTTGTTGAATTTCATTTGTTTACGATATACATTAATAAAATGGAATACCACACATATACATATGGATATATACATCGAGGGTATGAAAGGTATTGGTGTCAAGAAGACCCAAAAGTGTCAGGTAATGCTGAGGAAGTGCTATGGACAGACTAGTTAAGCGCCAGGTTCGATGATGATACAATGATGAGTCCAACGTAGGTAGTATATTAGCATGCATATATATAAAAATTAACAGAATGAGATAAAAAACCCAAGGCTGTGAAAGTTTTCTACAGCCTTGGGTTTTTATCTCATTCTGTTAATTTTTATATGGATATATATATATATATATATATATATATATATATATATATATATATATATATATATATAAACGGCAGTTTGTCTGTGCGTGTTTCTGTGTGTCTGTTTGCTTGTACCCTCACCCTGACCACGGCTTTCAACCGATTCTGATGAAACTTGACACACACATAGCCCAATGTCATAATTCAAAACTAACGCAGCGGAAATTTTGAAAAGTTCCCCCAGTTCTGAAAAAAATCGATAAATTCGACATGGGGTCGAGAATCTGAAACACAAACCGCAAACTGTCTAGGGGACGCAACTCCACCTTTTTTTACTCTCAAAAAAAATTTACCATCATTTTTTTCCATTTTTTTGCTATTTTTTGGCTATAACTCTCTAAAAATGCTTTATAGTTATTTCCCTTACAAACCTGAGCAACGCCGGGCGATACTGCTAGTATATATATATATATATATATATATATATATATATATATATATATATATATATTATATATATATATATATATATATATATATATATTATATATATATATACCTATACCTATATATATATCAGTTGAATAAGTTAAAACATGGTCCAGTTTTCATGTTTTTTATTATGGTATTTAAAAAAAAAATTTTACGATGTTGAAGTGTGTTAAATATTAAAAAGCAAATTTTGTAATGTTCATAAAGTTCAATTAGCACTTTCATAGTAATCATCAGATTTCGAAATGTATTTAAATGACAGTTGAATTCTTGACAACTATAGTAAAATGACTGACTTCTTTTTGTATCTCTTAGAAGGCTCTAACAAGCTGAATTTTTGAAATACGGTTTTGACTAATCTGCATACATCTTAAACTTCATGGTTTGCCAGGCGTACTGATATTACTGGCATAGATCCTGCTTTTATTTTAACCATTCAGCTTGTGGTTTACATGTAATGATTTTATGAGTGAGCAATCTTGGTTTTGATCGTTTTTATTTCAGTTGGTGGGAGTCTTCTGTGATTTGTTTATATTCATGTGTTAAAGATATTTTTTAATCCACATCATTAACTGGTTATTATATCATTGTTGTTATTTCCATTCAAAACAGGTTTGAACATTTTAATAAACTGTTTCTCTTTCTCCTTCTTCTAACCTCACTTGTGTCATGTGGTTTGAGGAAAGGAAAAATTAGAAACGTTTCCTGACCATATGTTTCTGTTTGCTCAATAGAATTTGGTGAACATTAGTGTCCTGGATTTGTTGTCTATGGACTTGTGAACATTCTGATAATGCATTCCCTGCAAAAGTCAGCCATGGTATGATTTGTCACAAGCTCTAAAATCTTGGCATATTTGGAAAACTTGGAGAATGGCTACATGACTTTCTAAAAAAATAGAAGTCAGGTAGTGGTGGTCAATGGGGTCCAAGAAAACACAAATAATGAGTGGTGTTCCACAGGGCACTGGCCACTGCCATTCATTGTGGTCTTCTCTGACATGCCCTTAGCTGCTCAAGTAGCTACTCTTGCTAGCTATGCAGATGACACAAAAGTCTCTCAGAGGGTACAGAACCCTGGAGACATTGTGCATCTGCAACGTGAGTTGGACACAATATACAGGTGGGCCAAGGAAAATAACATGCAGTTTAATACTGCAAAATTCCAAGCCATGCACTACCAAAACAGGAAACTCAATGAAAATCAAAATCAGTGTGTGATTTTGGCACCAACATGAGTAATGATGCATCTTTACAGGTGCACAACTCACCTCTGATCGAATTCTGGAATGATGGATACCAATATCTTGCCATTTTTGTGGCTTCTCAACATTGTGTACTTGAATCAAACTGGGGATGAATGGAATTGCCAGTCTATGACTATATATAAAATATGTAAAAAATGTGTGTGTCCATATACATGTGTGTGTCTATATATATGTGTGAAATGGTTGTGTCTGTGTGTGTGTGTATGTATGTATGTATGTATGTATGTATGTATGTATGTATGTATGTATGTATGTATGTATGTGTGCACTAATACTCACATTTGAATGTATGAACATGTGTGCTAATGTGCTTGTGATTATTCAGAATATGTATGTATTTGATACCATACTAATATTCTTCTGGCATCCCTCAAAACTGGCAGGGCATGAAATTCCAACAAATTATGCCCCACTTTCTGTCCTAATCTTTCTTTTAAACCTTATTATATTCACCCTTTATGTTCCTCTCTTCCAACTGACCACATGACTTTTCAGGCAGAATTGTTAGCATGCTGGGAAAAATTCTTAGCAGCATTTTGTCTGTCTTTATGTTCTGAGTTCAAATTTTGCCATGGTCAACTTTGCCTGTCATCCTTCAGGGTCGATAAAATAAGTATCAGTTGAACAGTGGGGTTGATGTAAGCGACTCTACCCTTCCCACAAAATTGCTGCTCTTGTGGCAAAATTTGAAACCATTATTTATTTTCTTTATTTATTTACATATTTATCTATTCATTTATTCACCTAAATTAATACTAGACTGGTCGACTTACCTCTCTTTGGAAATTAATTTATTCCTTCCACATCATCTTTCACAAACTTATTTTATCATTTATGTTTATATTTTTCTGGTTATTTGACTTTTATTTCTTTTTTTTTTTAAACTTCTCCCTCTAAAATTACATTGTTCTATTTTATATGTAAGTTAAAATTGATGTAACATCTATTATATAACTGACAAGACTATGAAACAGCTGTGAATGAATAGAATAAACATCTACTCTCTCACCTCACTTCTCTCATCTGTTCTAAATGTGTGTGCATAAAATAAATATATATGTATATGTATGTTGGTGTGTGTATACTGTGTGTGTGTGTGTGTGTGTGTGTGTGTGTGTGTTGTGCACTCTTTGTTTTTATTTGTGTGCATGTGTTTGTGTTTTGGTAATCTTTCCTTGTTTAGAAAATTTGTTGAAACTGTATTCTGATTTTTTTAATAATCATTTTGTCTGTTTTCTGTTTTTTTTTAATGCTCTTGTACCTGCAGGAAAACTTCTTGGGAGCAACATCCTGGACAACCTGTATTTAAAAAATCTTCATCTTTCCATAAATCAACTGATGTTGTCACACTGCAGCACTTAAAAAGTAAGTTCCTATTTATCTGAGGTTGTGGTAGGGTTTGAACTCTAATTATCTCATTAGAGAGATAAAGTCATCACATAAATATGATGTAAGTTGCTATAATTTAGTTCTTAGTAATAATTAAGAGTAGGAAGCTGTGTAATTTTCTCTCCAAGAGAGTAACTTTCTTTCCAATTGCAAGGAATTGTCTTAATCTGTAGAATAATTGAGAAAAGTGATAAAATTGGTATGACATAAATGAAAATGGATGATGTAAAGAAGAAAAATGTAATATAGAAAATGTCTTGGAAACATAATCAGGCTCAGAGGCACAGCAAACACCAAGAAATCTTTATTTACTGGGTACATGAAAATCTAATCAGCTCCAAAACAGAATTGCCAAACAATAGTAATGAACATTACACAGTTAAAGCCTTTAGACTTGCTAAAACTATACAGTATTTTTTGGAAGCATATCCAAAATGAGGTAATTTGAAAACACAGTGGAGTGAATGATATAATTATAGAATACCAAAAGCACAAATTCTGCTGGGCCAGACATGTCACAAGGCTCATATACAACAAGTGGACCTTTGCAGTCATAACTGATATCCAAGAGGTCAGAAGAGACTACCTGGGAGACCTTCATGTTGATGGGAAGATGAAAGGGAAACAATTTGGGTCCAAATGGAAAAGGGGCACAATTTAGGGACGAATGGAAGCACATGGGGATAAGTGATGTATAGGGGCTAGGCTGAATGATAACAAGATAAAGAGAGGTTCAAAACAGAAATATGAACATGGTGCATCATGCAAATACACATAAACCACAGGACTATATATATATATATATATATATATATATATATATTATATAATATAAAGGAAAATGGAGAATATATACATAGGATAATCACATTATTTATTAATTACCATAGTCAGTTCATATTGCCTACGCAATGTTTTGGTTTGTTGCTCATTCAAATTTGTACATTTAAAGTGCCTTATTAAGTTGAAAGCAAAAACGATCTCAGGACAAAATGGAAGACAATTTGCCCTGAGGAGATTTTTGCTTTCAACTTTTAATGCACTTTAAATATGCAAAGTTGGATGGAGCAACAAACTGAAATGCCTGGTAGGCAATATGAATTGACTTTGATATAATAAATAAATTGATTATCCTATGTATGTATTCTCCATTTTTCTTTATAATCTTAAAATTTTTTTTTCCAATATCGTTAATCAACATAGAGCTAAACTGATGTATGTTTCAATAAAATTTATCCCTAGGAAAGAACAACCTTTTACAATACAAACTTATATATATATATATATATATATATATATATAGTAAAAAAAAAAACCAAACAAAAAATAAAGAGCAAACACAAGAAAAAACAACAACGCAAGGATGCGGTACATACAAAGTATTAGCAGATGCTCAGGGTAGGAAAGAAAGGTAGTTTTTATGTTTCAAGCAAAGTCCTTCATCAGAAACAGGAGACGGAGGAAAGTTCAAGAGAAAAGGAAAACGGAGGGAAAAAATCGCCAACGATCCACATGTGGTTACATTATATATGTATAGTGTGTTATCTAAACATATACTGACAGTACTATGTTATGCATTGTACAACACTGAAACAAACACACTGTTAACATTAGTAGTTTACTGATAAAACTCACGACTGAGAATGATATATAACCAAATTAATCCATCCAGTTCACATGAGAACAGTGAATTTATATGTATCATGTCTGTGGGTAGTTAACCTTTTTGTTAACATATTTCTATTGAAATACACTGTCTTTGTTTCAATTAATTTTTTTAAATAATGAACAATTTGATGAGGTTGGTATCAAAAGAGTTAAGGAGGGTACTCAGTTACACAACAGAAATTAGTCTGTCTGATTCCCTTTTTTCTGTCCATTAAGCTATGGTATATAAAGACGTTTACATTTGACTGTATTTATGGTGTGAGCTATAAACTGTAAATTGCTAATGCATCTGTAGTTTGATATTATTTTTGAACAGTTAGTAATATTGTGATTGTCTCACTTAAGAAAATAATTAAAACTATACATTTCCTCTTTCTTCTCTTTCTTTTCTTTTTTTTTAAAACTAACCCCCTGTTAATTGTCTTCAAGGTATTACTGACCAGACCACTTCTTATCATTTTGGTAAGACACCCGAGAGCTTCTACACAATCTATCAGTACGTATTAGTAATTGCTTTTTAAAATTTGTACTGACTTAACAAATTTAACATCTTCTTCATAGCCAAGGAAGGATTTTCACATAATCATAAATTATAAAAGTGAATAATTCTTTGCTGTCATTATTGTCATCATCATCATCAATGCTGTTGTCATCATCACTGTTGTTGTCAATACCGTTGCCAATGTTATTGCCATCACTGTTGTTACCAATGCCATTGCTGCTGCCATTGTTGTTTAGCCAAAGATCACAGTCTTGATTGAGCAGATCTTTGATCAAAGCATTCCAGTCATGACCACACCATTTTATATTTTTGTTTCCAGGCAGTGTACCTAGAATTACATTATCCACAATATTTCCATTTTTAAGATAGCTATGATTTTGAAACACCAATGCTGGTTGTCTGTTGTTATGGTAATCAAGTTAATGTGAACTCAAATGTTGAACTTATTTTTAGCAACTGAAGTCTCTGGAAGAAATTGAGATGCTATTTATAGAGAACACTATTGAACAACAATATAAAAACTATTGAGGCCGGTGAGCTGGCAGAACCATTAGCGTACTGGGTAAAATGCTTATTGGCATTTCATCTACCTGTACATTCTGAGTTCAAATTCTACTGAGGTCGACTTTGCTGTTCATCCTTTAGGGGTCAATAAAATAAGTACCTGTTGGACACTGGGATCGATGTAATCGACTTAACCTCTCTCCTGGAATTTCTGGCCTTGTGCCAAAATTTGAAATCAATATAAAAACTATTCTCATTAACCCATTTGATAGTTTTCCTGCATAGCAGTGTTTTCTTCATTTTTGCTCTATGCAAACTTGTTAACGGTCTTCATTAAGATTACAATAACAGGGTCACCAAATACTCATATTTTTTAAATTCATTTTCACTTTATATCTACACCTTGAACCAATGATGGAGCCTTCATTCAGTGGCTTGATCTGCTAAAAATATCAGTCAAAGCTCTTTTAAATTATTTTATAAAACCTTGGAAAGGACACCTTAGTTAATGTACTGGATTCAAACCATCAGATTTATAATTTACTCTAAACTTGCTCCTTGTATCATTAATTGTAGTGTTGTACTAGGCACTCTTGACTCATTCATGTATCTATCTTTTACCACTTCTGTCTGCTCCTTCAGGGCCTTTGTTAACCACCATATCCAGTCATTTCTTCACAGAACTGGAATTCCCTCAGGTTGTCATGGGACCCTACATCTAAGGACATGTTTTTCCTTCAGTTATTGACTTGCTACTGTTTGAAAGAAACATTAACCACATCAATCTCCCCAATCTCATGGGGACTGCAAAAGCTATAGGCCCGACTCCTGTATCCAGTAAGAAAAAACATTTTCTTGTAGCGTATAGAGAAGCTTTCACTGGCAGTATCATGGAAGAACGCCATCTTATAATAATTCTGCTTGTCATTATGTTACTTAGCCCATCAGTAACACTTTCACAGGATTAGAGAAAAAGAGGAAGAAAGAAAAGTGGAAGAGAGAAAAAGAGAGAGAAGTGTCCATGATGTGAGGTAGAGGAATGTAATTATAATGCTTTCAAGTGATTAGTTGGAGGGAAAGAGAGGAGAAAGAAAAAGGGGAGAGAAAAAGGATAGGGTGAAGAGAGAGACAGAAAGAAGGAGAGAGAAAAAAAGCATTTGTAATATGTGGTAGGGGGAATGTAAAATCTTTTACGTGGTTAAAAATGTTAGTTGAAGGTATGGATATAGAGAAAGAGAGTTAGAAATATAATTTTAGCAGAGGGGTGCTGTTCTGATGATGAGGTTAAAGAAAAGCAGAGAGAGGGAGGGGAGAAAGAGAGGGAGAGGGGTAGAGAGAGTGGTGATTGCATAGTGAAAAGAGTACTTTTCTTTTAATTGAACTAAGTTCTATCACTTAACACATACGCCTAAGTGCAATTCCATGAAATATTCATGCTAGTTTACATAGCAGATATATGCAATTCAGCTAAGGGTTGTATCATATGTATGGGATTTTCTTTTTGTTTGTTTATGGGGAAAATGGAAAAATAAGAGTGAACATTTATTTTATGAGTGCTGCATATTAAGCCTATAAAATTGTGTATAAAGTATATAAAGTGTATATATAAAGTGCATATTAAGTAATCATCGCATTCCAATTTCTTTCACTTTGCAATGAGTAGCAGATGGGTGACTCTTCTTCCATACAGACACAATACAGGCTACACTTTCAGGATTTTTGGATAAAGTTTTCAGAAATAACCCAATAGGTTTACCATTAATTCTGTGAAATATTCACAGGTCCTACTAGTCAAAATTAATAGGAAGAGTGACTTATCTAGCAATATATCTGTTCAAAGATGTTCAATCAATAACTTATATTAACTTGTATATTTATTTGTTTATTTCTTCTTCAGTTCCCCGCAGTTTGACTTGTTCCTCATCAACCTGTTGCGATATTTCCATTTCTACTTTGAGAGAGAAGCTTTACGGAAGAAATATCAGAGTAATTATTTGTAAGTAACCTTAATGATGTCATTAGAAGACTTATATGGAAGGGGTAGATTGATGTTGAAAAGAATGTCCACTCATTTGATAGCAACCTGCCTGAAATCACCTCTGGTTCTATGATACAAATTTCTTGATTTAAAGTGATCTAAACTGAAACTTGTCATCAAAATACTGCTAATTTGTTTAAAAAACCAACTTAATAATAATAATAATAATGGTGCTTTACTAAATTCTTCATTATTTTAAAAATTAACTGAAGCAAAGTCTATGTGTTTCAGAAGAAATATGGTAACAAAAGGATCAAGGATAATGACAAATGAAAAAGAATAAACTGTGGGAGAATAAATTAAATCATTCAAAGAGTTGAGCTGGTTGGTTATAAGCAACAAAAATATACAAAATGCCTCATAAAAAGCACCCATATTGGTGCTACATAAAAAGCACTCATGCTGGTGTCACGTAAAAAGCATCTGTGCCAGCAACACATAAAATGCACCCATGCTGATGCTATGTAAAAAGTACCTGTGCTGGGGCCACATACAAAGCTCCTGTGCTGGTGCCATATAAAAAGTAGTTGGCATTAGGAAGGGCATCCAGCCATAGAAACCATACCGGATCAGACAACTGGAGCTTGGCACAGCTCTCCAGCTTGCTAGCTTCTGTCAAACTGTCCAACACATGCCAGCATGGAAAATTGACATTAAATGATGATGATGATGATGATGATATTGTGAGAAGAAAATGATGAAGAGTGGTTAAGTGAATTGTCACGCTAAGTATATATTAATTCTAAATGAAATTGTTTTATATTCATATGTGTGAGTGTGTGTGTCTGTACATATTGTGAATTTAGTTTAAAATTGTTAACATTTACCTAAATTTCTGTAAAGGTGGAATTATCCGCTATAGCCCAAGTTTAGTTCCAGCAAGTGAGGGATTGTGTAATCAGAGTTTCTGCAACAAGAGGAATGCTTGTGTGTATGTGTGTGTGTGTGTGTGTACGCGCGCGCGTGTGCATGTGTGTGTATGTGTGTGTGTGTGTGTGCATGGGTGTGTAATGCAAGATAGTGTGTCAAATTGTGAACCTTATGTCATAACCATAACTTAGCCATTTGATAAATAGAGATTGATAAAATGAGTAAAACACTCAAATAAATACTTTGGTCAATACGATCCCTGCAACTGTGGTCACAGACAATCATATGTTCACTAATAAAAAAGCAAAAGACTTGTAATTTCAGCCCTGTGAATTCTTATGAATCTGAACTGAAGGCAAATGCTAAGCTAGAAATTTCTCAGAATCTCCTTGGACAGACATACTGCAGCCTAATAATGGGCCTGGGAGTTGAAAATCAACATCACATGGAATGCGGCAGGTGAGTACTTTAAAATATAATAATTCTGATTTGATTTGAAAACTTTTGACTCACCTAATTCATAACTCTTGGTGAGTCAACTCAGATGATCAGGTTTTGATACCTATTTGTAGTATTTTGCTTCATAACTAATGTCCTTTGGCAAGCCATAAATGTTACAATATTCCATTTCTCTTCTATTATATATAAGAGGTTGTTTTTTACTATGTAATACATCAAATTTTACATTTTATTTAATGTATGACATATGTTCAATTCTTTCAATCAGATTCATTTTAACCAACAAAGGTATTTTAGTTCATTACTCATCATAATAATTTTTTGAAAACCAAGTTAAGTTGCTGAAAGAAGTTACAAACTGAAATATTGCTGCAACTTGATATTGTTCATAGCAATATATTGCTACAGCTTCATAGTGTTCGCAGAGAAATATTGCCACAACCACATAAAGTTCATTGAGAAATATTGCTACAACCTGATAACGTTTGGAGTGAAATATTGCTACTGCCTGATAATGCTCAAAACAAAATATAGCTACAACCTGATAGTGTTCATACAAAAATACTGCTACAACCTGATAATATTTGTAGCAAAATATTAGTATAACCTGATATTGCTCATAGAGAAATACAGCTACAATCTGATAATGTTTGTAGAAAAGTATTGCTGTAACCTGTTTATGTCTGTAGTAAAATATTGGTGCACCCTGGTAATGTTCATAGAGAAATATAGTTACAACCTGATGATGCTTATAGAGAAATATTGTTGCAACCTGACAATGTTTGTAGAGAAATATTGCTACAGCCTGATAATGTTCATATCAAATTTCCAGCATTATACTATTTGTATAAACTTGCAAAAGTTAAAAATAAATGAAAAATAAAAAACAAAATACAAACACCGTAATTACTCCATACTTGAATTGTTATCATCAATAAATAAATTCAGTAAAATTATTAATAGAAAAAAAAAATCACAATTTACAAAAGTATACAATTAAAAAAATGATAATAAAAATAAGTAAATAAATAAATAATTTGAAAAGATATATTTGGAGGAGAAATATTTGACCAAAAATGAACCTCTGTATCTGGCTTTTGTGGACATGCAGAAAGCCTTTGACAGAAGTCTCCTGCCTCCTTATCTGGTGGGCAATGCAGAAGCTAGGGTTAGAGGAGTGTTGCTGAGAGATGTACAACCATGTACAAGGATGTTGTCGGTAAGGTGAGAGTTACCAATGAGTTTAGTAAGTAGTTTTGTGTACAAGTCGGAGTCCACCAGGGATCAGTTCCTAGCCCCCTCTTGTTTATCATAGTCCTCCAAGCTATAACTGAGGAATTTAAGACTGGCTGCCCTTGGGAGCTCCTCTATGCTGATGACCTTATTCTTATTGCTGAATCACTACAAGAGCTAGAGAAGAAATTTCAAGTATAGAAGCACAAACTGGAATCAAAGGGCCTTAGAGTTAATTTAGCAAAGACCAAAGCAAGAAAACAGGCATATTACAGATCACTTCAGGGAGATGGCCCTCCTTGATATGCAGAAAAGGTGTCAGGAGAAACTCCATGAGGCATACCCAGTGTAAGTTATAGATGCATAGGTGCAACAGTATCACTCGAAGACTAACAGAAAGTAGTTTTTACATGTGGCACATGTGCAGGTACATAAACACTAGGAATGAATGAATAAAAACAGATGCCCTCAAATATCAAGGGGGTTCCTTAGAAATGAGGGACAGTTTCCATTACTTAGGTGACCTAGTTAGTTGTGGGGGAGGTTGTTCCTACAGCTTAGATGCTAGAATAAGAATAGGCTGGGTAAAGTTCAGAGAGCTGTTACCTCTGATAGATATGAAGGTCCTCTCCTCGGAGTGAAAAGCAGATTGTATGATGCCTCTGTACAAACAGCTATGCTACATGGCAATGAGACATGGGCTGTGACTACTGAGGATGTGTGAAGGCTTGAAAGAAATGAAGCCAGTATGCTCTGCTGGATGAGTAAAGTCAGTATGCATGTATGACAGAGTGTAAGTGATTTGAGAGGAAAACTGGGTATATGAGGTATTAGGTGTAGTGTGCAAGAGAGAAGACTGCACTGGCACAGTCATGTAATGTGTATGAATGAAGACAGTTGCATTAAGAGGTGATGATCACTAATTGCAGAGGGAACATGTGGAAAAGAAGTGGTGAGATAGGATGTACAGATGTTGGGACTCATAGAAGGGATGACAGGGGACCAAGACACCTGGTGGTTTGCTGTGCTTGAGAAGACATGCCAAGCTAAGTGAAAGCATGGTCGTCTTTGCATATAAGCTTGTCCCCTGCATCCTCTTCACGGAGTATTCCTAACCTTGTGGGCTCATAGGTGCTGGTGCCATGTAAAAAGTACCCATACCAGTGTCACATAAACGCACCTGTGCCAGTACTGCGTAAAAGCATCTAGTACACTCTGTGAAGTTCTTGGTATTAGAAAGGGCATTCAGCCATAGAAACCATGCCAAAACAAACATGGAGCCTGGGCAGCCCTGCAGCTGGTCAGCTCCTGTCAAACCATCCAACCTGTGCCAGCATGGAAAACAGATGCTAAATGATGATGATGATGATGATGATGATGATGGTGATGGTGATGGTGATGGTGATGATGATGATGATGATATAGACTTCCTCAATTAAGCATTGCACCTAGGGAACTCTGGTATTCCCTTCTAAACACTTTTGATGTATCTTGAAACCTTCATATCAGTATCATAGGTAACTGCAAAGCTGAGACTCTGCTACACATAGAACATCATCTTTCATTGACAAAGCTCCTTAAATTGTTTCAATTGTTACAGGTTGCAAGACATAAATCACCAACAGTTGAATTTTAAGGACCAACAGCTCCAAAAGCTTGTTTCAGCAAATCATATGCAATCTTCTAAATTAGATTAGAAAAGTATTCAGTCACTGAGCTGAGAAGATGCAAGAAAACTGGAGAATAAAACAGGGAAAGTGAAAATAAAACACAAAAATGGTTTGAGTAAATACTTTAACCCTTTTGATACTAATTCCCTTGAGACTTTCCTTGTTTTATGATGCAAATTTTAAAATGATCTGAATTAACATCTTGCATTAAAATTTCTGAACATTAGCTTATTTATCTAAATTCTTTATTATTTTCATAATCAAATGAAATAAAGTTGGTATATTCAGTAGAAATATGGCAACAAATGAGTTAAATAATTTGGAGCAATATGACAGGAATTTGAGGTTGTTTCAGCTAAAACAATGGTTTTTCATGGTTTTAAGAGTTATTCAGATAAGAATGTCTTAATCAAACCATTAATAATTATATCTTAATTAAAATATAATAATCTTTTACTTGTAGATCAAGAGTCTCAACAACTCGTAAAGACAGGATCAATTTCGAGGTAGAGATTAATTTGATTCATCTTATGATATGTCTTAACTCCCATACTAAGACATACCACTCTGTCACACTGTGAAATATGATGCTGTAATACTATACATACTTTACTATACACATTATAATATACCATACTATATACACTGCCACACTATGCCATACCATACTATATACACTGTTACACTATAGCATATTATACTAAGCATACTGCCACATAGATAATATGCTGAGCTATACACATTGCCACATTATACCATATTATACTATCCACACTACTACACTATACAATGCTATACTATATACACTATCAACTATAATATACCATCCTTTATACACAGTCACACTAAATCATGCTATATTATACACATATCTCTTAACCCCTTTCTTTAGTCCAATGGTTCCCAACCATTTTTGCAGTGGGCCCCATTGATTCCTATTTTACTTGGATGGACCCTCATAGTTATTCAATGTTTAAAAATCCTCTTATATTTTTATAATTAAATATTATTAGAAATTATATTAAAAAATTGTTGAAACATTTTGAGTATTTTAGAAGTATAACCAATTTATTGCACATAAATTTTTAACAATGGAATCCTATGTGGACCCCTAAGGGCCATTTGGACCCTGATTGAGAACCACTGCTTTAGTCCATCTCTGCTGCCCAGGCTACTTTCTTTACTCTAATTTCACTCCAAAAGAGGAAGTTTGCCCATATAAATATATATTCCACCCTCTCATCACCTTTCTCACCTGAATACCTCTAGTGAAGACTTCAGTTTCCCTGTTGTTCCTCAATGTACATCTGTTATTTCTACTACTTTCCAAAGTCCTCCAATTGCCCGACCACACTTTTTTCATATCAAGGAAACTATATGTCACTCCTCTTTGAAGTCACAATCATCAACCTCACTGATAACTCTTCCTGGCTCTCATACTTGTTTCACACTGATGCTATCAATATAGAAACCAAATCTTGTAATTTTCAACTCTCTATATTCACTAATTTCATTTTTACATTTATTCCCTAAAAAAAACACAAAGACACTTGATGAAGAGACAAGCTGCGTCATATGAACAGCAATTTTTTTTAAATCCGCCAATAGAGCCTAGTCATTCAAAACAAAATAGGATGGAAAGGAGTTACTTGATAGGCGCAAAGCCATGCATTTTGTGGGATGAAACAGCTGATTCTATCAACCTCAATATATAACTGGAATTTATTTCACCCAGGTACAATGAAATACAAAGGCTACATTGCAGGAGTTGAATCCGTTAGATATTTTCTCTGATACTTAACCCCTTGCAGACAGGAAGTGGTACTGACTATATTGAAACACTGTGTGCATGGCTGGATGATGGTGGAACCACAATAGTGTACAGCTGCATAGCAACTATTGCTACAGCCTGCTTTACTGTTAAGAATTTCTGGTAACAGTGGATGACAGTTATGACTGCATCCTACATTTCTGTTTGGAATTTTGAATAAGCTGGGTTTTTTTGGGGGGTTATTATTAAGTGATGCCCACAGATGAGGTTATATGCATGTGACTGATGTGTAGTCATGCATATCTCTGTTGTTAGTGTGAAGAAGTGAATATTACTCCCACTAAGAAGCTTGCAAAAGTGAATAATACTTCTGCTCAGTTTCATAAACTAAAGTGATCTGTAAAAGCATGGATGTTGCTATTGAACTCTTTATGAATTTTCTTGCAATCGCTATGCCTCTGAAACATTAAGTTCAGCGGCATGAAGAACTGGTACCAGGATGTTCCCATGATGATGATGATGATGATGATAGTGAGTCAGATTATGACTCAAGCCCAGAGAGCAAGTACTAAGAATCCGACAGCGAGAGCAATGATGAACCACTACAGCCTGCAGAAATTGTGAGAGATGGTAGTTCATCCTTGGATTCTGACAAAACACTGGCTGCATATGCTGGGAAGTCTTGCGATACTGGTAAAACTATACACTGGTCAAAGAAGGACAATGTCCTGAAGTGATATGGATTCATGGAGCAGCCCAAAATTACATTCTTCAATGTGGATGCATTGATCATGCCACTCCAGTTTCTCAAATTTTTCATGACACTGGGAATTGGTACGCTGCTACCAATCATCACTTTACCCAGCAAAGTCACTCCAGAAAGTGGGTAGATGTCACACCCAATGGGTTGGACTTGTTTTTGTCTTTCTTGATACTGATGGGCCTGCATCTCGAACTGGATATGAAGTTATACTGAACCAGGGACCCAGTTTTGTGCGCACCATTTTTTCACAATATGATGCTTTGCGATCAGTTCAAGCAGATTTAACACAATCTGCACTTCAATGACAACGATTTTGAAGATAATGACCAACTGTTCAAATTGTGGCAGTCATTGATATTCTGACTGAACAGTTCAAAACTGTGTATATTCCAGACCAGGATGTTGCTACTGATGAGTCTTTTTGGAAATTCAAAAGTAGACTTGAATTCAAGCAGTACAACTCCAAAAATGGGCACGATTCGGAATTAAAGTTTTCAAAGTGTGCCAGAGTGGAGGTGTTGTGTCAGGATGCACATCCAATTACAAAATATACTCAGATCAGGAGCAGAGTGACATTCCTGTGAGCCAGAAGATTGTGTTGGAGCTGAATGAACATCTGCTCAGCAAAGGGTATAATGTTCATATGGACAACTGCTTCAGCAGCCCTAAGTTGTTTCTGTTTCCCTATTAACAGAAAACGAAAGTAATCAGAATGGTTCATCTGAATCTAAAGGACATGCCCAAGGATATGAATTTGACCCTGATAAAAGGATGAGATTGACTTTCATTCCATCACAAGTGGTTTACTCACTTTGTTATGGAAAGATAAAAAGCTTGTAAAAATGTTATCCATGCAACATACCGCTGAAATGTCAGAAATTGATAAGCGCGGAAATATTGTCAGGAAGCTAAATTGTGTTCTTAGTTACAATGAAGGCATGAGTGAGGTGGATTTTTCCAATCAAATGACCACATCTCACTCCTGTGATAGAAAAACCATCAAATGGTATAAGAAAATGTTTTTCTATCTGCTCAACCTTTGTTTGGTCACTGCCTTCTTTGCATTGACAGTTATGGGAACGATTTCTTGATTTTTGACTAGCACTGATCAAAGAAGTGTGTAACAACTGCCCTCCTGAAGGGTACACACCACAAGGTAGACCATCTGCTCTACTTGGTCCAGCAAGGTTGACGGAGAAATTTCCCTGCCATTATTCCCTCATCAGGGAGGAGACCATGACTGTACAGAAGATGTGGTCTTTGTACAAAGAGCAGTGTGTGAAAAGAAACAAACTTTGAATGTGAGCAGTGCAGCATTTCACTTTGTGCAGCACCGTGTTTTCAAATATACCACACTGAGAAGATACACTGTAAAATTCCTTGCATGTAAAATTATGTAGTTACTGAATGGCCTAATACTGGTACACAGCACAGACTGTCAGTACTAAATCTCTCTGCAAGGGGTTAAACACTCAAATTCACCCACCTGCTTAATTAATAATAATAATTTTAAAACATAATGACTTCCTAATTTTGATTTGACTAATGGCAAGTTGTGAAATTTTTGCATGATATTCAAAAGTTCTGCAATTTATTCCTATGCTTCTTAGAATTTTACGATTCCATTACATTGATTTTAACATTTCTGTAAAATAACAAGTCTGCTTTTATGTGGTCTTTTGGCCTCTTAGAAATAGCAATCAAATCTCTCACAAATTACACCATACCATCTTTAGAAAAAAGGGAAGACAAATTGGATAAGGTAGTCCCGGATGTTTTGAGTTCGAGTGAATAACAAAATGGTCATTACTGGAGGGACTTTGATCACAGGTCTATTGGATTAGCAATGAGTTGAGATTAAACAACATTATAGCAACAATAACAATATTTATACATGAAGAAATTGATTAGATTGGATAATAAATATATATTTTTGTTCCTTTGTAGAGATTATATATTTTTAGTACCTACTTTCTTGGGATTAGCTACCGACAGGCAGAACAAGGGATAATTAATAAAGAAATTAATCGGTAAGTAATTGGCATAACTTAGTTTTTCTATTTGGTTTGAAAGATTTTTGATGTGAATATGTGTGTTGAAACAAATTTTGCTGTCTTGGGAGAGTCATTAAGCCAATAATAATAACGCACATACACGTCCAATTTCAGCTCTTTATTATTAGTCAATTGGTTAAATACCTAACCAACTAACTACTCAATCATTTGTTTAATGTGTTTGTTAAACAATCAATCAATCGTTTGTTTGTTAGTCAAAGTTCTTTTGCCGCTGTCCATGAATTTTTCAGTGACTTAGTAACTTCCCTTCTCGCTCCGAGGACTATTCTGCATCTGTCTGAAAATTGATCTTATGTCTGTATGTGGCTGTGTGTTTTTACATTTCCATGTGTGTGTGTTTATGTGTGCATGTGTATGCATGTCCATCTATGCATGTGCATGGATGTGTAATGGAATTGTATATAGTTATATGTATTTATTTGTATGGGTTTACCTGCATTTACTGTTGTTTTGACCCTATCCTCTATATACTAGCATATACCATCTCATATATGCCCATCTACCCATAAACTCTTGGAGTAATCCCATGGTCATTCATGACCTAAGAGGGTCTTTACCCTTTTAGCACCTCTTCTAAATATATATATTGTTTTCTTTTTTGTTTAAATCTATTTTTCCATCTTAGTATGGGTTAGATGAGGAGGTATTTGAGGCAGGATTTTTATGACCAGATGCTCTTCTTGTCGCCAGTACTTTTGTAAGCAATGGATTTGTGTGTGTGTGTGTGTGTGTGTGCGTTTATGTCTTACCCTTTCACAGTCTGCTTAAGTTTGTTTACATTCCATAACTTAGCAGTTTGGCAAAAAGACTCTGATAGATTAAGTACCTGACTTACAAGAAGTTCTGGGATGAGTTTGATCAACTCAACCTTTCAAGGAGGTGCCCCAGAATGACCACAGTCCAAGGACTGAAACAAGTGAAGGAATAAATAAATAAATGGCTCAGCCATTGGCTCCAATTAGTTTTCTAATTACTCAATTTTCTAGTTACTCAATTGGCCAGTTACTATGTTACAAGTTATTCCATTATCTGCTTACTCAGTTTTCTAGTTACTCATCCCATACAGAATAGATGGTTCTGACCAATAATCGGAAAATAATGAGGTAGACCTAATGAAGTTCTGTAGAAGGGTGAATCACTCTGTTCTGGGTGGCACCTGGTTATACTTGCACTTTTAATCATTAAAGTTGATTATAGATGTTCAACATCAACAGTAATTTTAATAATAATAACATACTGCCATCACCACCACCACTGTCACCATTACTACCACCACCACTGTCACCATTACTACTACTACTACCACTACTGTTTCCACAACCACCACCACCACCAACAACATCAATCCAGTTAGTAATATTCAAATGACAGGATGTTACTAATTGGAATACCTTTAGTCATGAATCTGTCCAGTTAAGGCCAGCCTGTGGTTAAGCAACAACAGCAGTGGAGGCACAATAGCACAGTGGTTAGGGCAGTGGACTCGCAGTGGGAGAATCACGGTTTCGATTCTCAGACCGGGCATTGTGTGTGTTTATTGAGTGAAAACACCTAAAGCTCCACAAGGATCCAGCAGTGGGGTGGTGGCGACCCCTGTTGTACTCTTTCGCCCCAACTTTCTCTCACTCTTTCTTCTTGTTTCTTGTCCCCGACTTCCTACGCAACCGCTGAGCCTGGATGCACATTCATTCATCTGTCGATGCTCTCGGTGTCAGGGGTTGACCTGCTTTCTCTTCTGCGGGCCTTACAAATAGCAAAGGACCACGTTTCGGACTTCTTCCATCTTGTGAGCTCTGGGATGAAGACCGTTCGCTCAACAGCAACAGCAACAACAGCAATAACAACAGCAATATCAACAACAATCACTAATATATTTGACTATTTGTCATTCCAGGTTGATGAGGTCTGAGAATTTCAATTTAACCATTCAGTTCATAGAACAAGGAGTAGAAAATACATGTAAGTATATATTCCACTTGATTTTGTATTTTACTTTTATTTACAGTTTGCTACATGTTACTATGTTTATTGTCCCTCTTGTATTGTTGTATGTGGCAATGATATCCACCATGTTATTCGTTTGTGCTGTCCCATTTTATATTGTTACATGTGACAATGGTTTCTGCCAAAACAATACCTGTGTTTTGCAACCCTTATGTTGCTACATGTGGCAGTGCTTTGTAACATGATACTGCATGTTTGTTGGTGTCTTCTATGTTGCTACATGTGTCAGTGATTTCCATCATTATACTACATGTATGTTGTTTCTTTTATGTTACTAACACTACATAATTGATTTACTTTGCTGATGGAAGGCTGAATATCACCCAATGAAATGGCATGTTGTACAACAGTATGAAGCTATGTAATATTACATAATTATTATGCATTGTTGTATACATAACCACACTATTGAAACATACGTAGTGATGTTTTGAGCTATCCATTCTTATTTCTTTACTCTCTCTCTCTCTCTCTCTATCTGTATGTATATATATATATATATATCATCATTATCATCATCATCGTTTAACATCCATTTTCCATGCTGGCATGGGTTGGATGGTTTGACTGGGGACTGGTAAGCCAGGAGGCCGCACCAGGCTTCAATCTGATCTGGTAATGTTTCTATAGCTAGATGCCCTTCCTAACACCAATCACTCTGAGAGTGTAGTAGGTGCTAGTTATGTGCCACCAGTATGGGAGCCAGTCAGGTGGCACTGGCATTGTCCACGTTTGGATGATGCTTTTTATGTGCCATTGGCACAGGAGCCAGTTGGGGAGGGGGTGGGGGATGGTATCGACCAAGTTTGGATGATGCTTTTTACATGTCACCAGCACGGGGAGCCAGTCAGGCGGCTCTGGCAGCAACTCACAAATGAATGGTGTTTATTGCACGCCACCAGCACTGGTATCAGCCACAACAACAATTTCCATTTGATTTTGATTTACTTGACTCAATAGGTCTCCTCAAGCACTGAATGTTGCCTGACGATTCAAAGATACTTTTTAAATGGACTGGTTATGCACTTATGTGACACTGGTGTAGGCTATGGCTGTGATCTCACTTTCCTTGCTGGGTCTTCTCAATCGCAGCATATCTCTAGAGGTCTCAGTCTTTTGTCATTGTCTCTTTGAAGCCCAACGTTCGAATATTATGCTTCACTACCTTATCCCATGTCTTCTTGGGTCTCCCTCTTCCATGGGTTCCTTCTGCTGTTAGGGAGTGACACTTCTTCAGGCAGCTTTCCTCATCGATACGTAGCACATGACCATACCAGTGCAGTTGTCTCTCTTGCACATCACATCTGATGCTTCTTATGTCCAACATTTCTCTCAGGGCGTTTACACTCTGTCATGTGTGCACACTGACATTACACATCCAGTGCATCATACTAGCCTCATTTCTTTTGAGCCTACACATGTCTTCAGCAGTCATGGCCCATGTTTCATGCCGTGTAGCATGGCAGCTTGCACACATGCATCATACAATCTACCTTTCACTCTGAGCAAGAGGCCCTTTGTTGCAGTAGAGGTAGGAGCTTTCTGAATTTTGCCCAGGCTATTCTTATTCTAGTGGCAATGCTCTCTGAGCATCCACTCCAACTATAGACTTGGTCACTTAAGTAGCGGAAGCTATCAACTACTTCTAGTTTCTCCCCCTGGCATGTGATGGAATCAGTTTTCTGAGCATCTGCAGTGCTTATTGCCCCTGTGCATCTGCTGCACACAAAAGCTATCTTCCCAGTTAACCTTCCTTTGATGTTGCTGTACCCTTTATGTGTCCATAGCTTACACTGGGTAAATTTTATGGAGTTTCTACCTGCACCTTTACTACAGATCAAGCAGGGCCATCTATCTGAAGGGGTTTGTGATGTGTTTGCCTTCCTATTTACTAGGACTTTGGTTTTTGCAACATTGACTCTGAGGCCCTTCGATTCTAAATCTTGCTTCCACATCTGAAATTTCTTTCAGATGTGGAAGTCCTCGTAGTGATTCCACTATGAGAGTAAGGTCATCAGCATAGAGGAGTTCCCAGGGGCAGCCTGTCTTGAATTCCTCTGTTATTGCCTGGAGGACTATGATGAATAAGAGGGAGCTGAGGGCTGATCCTTAGTGAACCCCTACTTCTAACTCTGAATTCTTCACTATACTCATTGCTGACCCTTACCTTACTAGTAGCATCCCTGTACAGCTCTTATTACCCACTCATCAATCCCCAGTTTCTGCATCACCCACCAGATAAGGGATCGGGGGACCCTGTCGAAGGCTTTCTCCAAGTCAACAAAAGCTATGTAGAGTGGTTTATCTTTGGCTAGGTTTTTCTCCTGCAGTTGCTGTACCAGGAATATAGCACAAAACTGAACTGCATCCCATCTAAGCAGACTCTCTCCCTAATTAGTTGGGCTATGATCCTCTCTGTGATCTTCATCACCTGATCTAGCAGTTTGATACCCCTGTAGTTATGTCTATCTAAAGCATCACCTTTTCCTTTGTAGCAGTTGACTATGATGCTGCTATGGCAGTCATTGGGTATGACGCCTTCGTGAACTACTTGATTTACGATATGGGTGACTAGGCCATGACCCACACCACCAAAAATTGTAAGCACCTCAGCAGTGATTCCTGAGGGGCTGGGGCTTTTCCTGACTTCATATCCTTAATTGCTTTATCTACCAGGATGCTATCTATTCAGATAGCTGGTCCCTCTACTAGGTCAATATTTGGCAGGCTCTCCTCTTCCCATTCATTCTCCACATCCAGCAGCCTTTCATAATGACTTCTCCTAGCCTCTTTCTTTGCAGAATCATTAAAAGCATGTGCACCATCATCCATGTGGACACATTTCTCTCTTGTGATATCACAATTTTCTCTCACACCCTATCTTGCAATCTGAAGTACTTCAGTTTGCCAACGTCACTAAACATTGGCAAACTTCTTCTTTTCTGCTTCTCCCTTGGGTATGTATACCTGTCACCCAGATCCCTTCTGGCTATCTAGTACAGTTCCCTGCTAGCCCCACTGTTCCAGGCTTTCCAGGCCTGTTTCTTTGCTCTAATGGCCTTGTCTACCATATTATTCCACCACCACGTTACTTTAGGTCTGAAAGGGACTTTGCACCAGCTGCAGGTTTGGTCTGTGGTGCCTAATAAGCTGTCCCATAGGAATTTCCAGTTACCCTTTATATCCAAAGTCTCCTCCCTCTCATCAAATTTCTCAGTGAGGATGACCCTAAATCTCTGACCATGTGAAAAGTTCTTTAGCTTTCAAATCCTTCTTTTCTGGATTGGTCTGCTTCTTGGCATCCTTCTGGCTTCGAGTCTAAAGTCACTAATAACTAGTCTATGCTGGGGGGTACATTCTTCACCAGGGAGGGTCTTTGTATTTAAGAGCAACTTTGCATCCCGCTGTTTGGTGAGAATGAAATCAATCTGGCTAGCAGAGTCACCTGATTGATAGGTTATCAGGTGGCTATCTGGATTCCTGAAGTTAGTGTTGCAGATTAATAGTTTGCATGCATCACAGAACTCCAGTAGCCTAGTTCCTTCTTCATTTCAGGAATCAATTTCATGGTCCCTGTGAACACCATGGAAGATACCAGATTGCCATCTGACATGCCCAGCTGCAAAGATGAGGTCATTGCCACTCATCTTTGAGGTGACTTATAGAAGGGTGTCATAAAAGCAGTCCTTCTAATCGTTTTGTAGGCCCGTTTGTAGGGCATAGACAGAGATAATTGTAGCTATACTATTCTGCAAGACTAGCTTGAGCTTAAGCACTCTATCACATACCCTGACTACCCATTTCTCCACAAGGAGAATGCCTATACCCCTACTCCATCACTGTTACCTTCCCAGAAGATTTTATACATATGCACTTTGCCTTTGAGGACCCTGGCTGAAGCCCCTCTCCACCTTACTTCTTTTATGCAGCATACATCAACTTGTCTCCAATCAAGCATCTCTACAATCTCACTAGACCTACCTTTCAGTGTGCCTACATTGACATTGCCAACTCTAAAAACAGGGAAAGGAATGTATAAGGAGACATGGGGAGGGGAGATGTTATTCAGTGCCTGAAAAGAAGGTTTTCATGCTCATTTGACAGACATGCTACACTTGTTCTCACTGTTGACCAGTCACCATTCAAACATTCAAGCATGTTAAGATAGTTGCCCCTACTAGGGGTAGGAGTAGGAGTTAGCTGCACTGTAAGTATAAGCTTTATGGACATTGTAAAAACGTAAATTTAAGCATTCCAGGAGTTGAAAATATAAGTAAATCAATAAAGTTAGATAAAGAATAACAACAACAACAATGGGGGATGTTTAAAGAGAACTCCGGAGGACATTTAACATGTGAGAACAATAAAACAGTGCTCCGAAATCTATCCACAAACATCGGAAACAAAGACATCGCATGGAGCCAAAAAATTGCTGACAAAAGATTGGACTATATCCGAGTAAGTAATACTCATTGAAATTTATTACTATTTTCCAAACGAAATGATGTATTTTAACTCGATATCATCTCCACCTCTCGTACAGCACAACATGTAAACATGCTTGATACATTACAATCCATCAACACCAGACCATCTCTGGCCCCAAACAACATGTACAAAAAAACTACAAATAAATTAAATAATACCAGTATTATTCAACCAAGAATAACAATTGGGAAATGCGTACTTTAAACTTGTCACACAAAAAGTACGAAAAACTACACATGCAAAACAATGTGACAACAGAAATGAACAGACCGGTACCCTATGAAAATGATGACCGTCAAAATAAAGGGACAGACGTTGTTCCTCATGTCCTGCAAATAAAACCAAAAAGGCATAAATGGACACGTGAGGAATATATTTCAATCCTACATGCTTACTTTACAGCAGTGCTCTACCCAAACAACGAAAACACAACAACATATATATATAAAATATGGAAGAAAAATAACCTAATAAAGACTTGGATACATCAATGAACGCTAATAAACTAACTAACATAAGAAGATATATTCTCAACGCAAAAAATATCAGAAATAGAAATAGAACATTTAAAAGAAAAAAATACATCAGGAAAATGGAGATAGAAGCCACACAACAATACCAAATAATATAAACACTGAGATAGTAAAAGATGAATACAAACGTAATGTTTCCAACGAAAATGAAGTAAACAAAAAACAACAAACCCAGACCGTAGGGATGCAAAATGATATACAAAACATCACAGACAAACATACGAATGAGAAAGAAAACAAAACACATCTAAAACCTGGAAAGAACGAAGGGGAACCTAATGATTATGATACTATAAAAACTAGAATAATCAAAGAACTGAAAACCACAGATCTCAGAATGGACCACCGACCATACCTCCCAAGAATAAAAATATACAACAAAACAACATCAACAATAAACAGCATAAACCTGGCCATCACGGAACTAATAGCCACTGAAACAAATAGCAATATCACTGAGCTAAATGACATAATATATGCAGCAGCCACTGCCACCACAAAAGAAGCTGGATACGCCCTCAAACCCATCCAAACAGGAGTACCACCACCCAAACAAACCCTGTGGATAAATAACTTAAAATACAAAAAATGAGAAAAGATCTGTCGATTCTTAACGAAATTAGCAGACAATCAACGTTACTAAGCAACAAGAAGAAAACAAAAATACTGTGCAAATACATCACAGAAAAAGATTTACCTGAGATAAAAGAAAAGCTAAAGCAAGATATCCTTGCCAAATCACACAGGATCCGCTGGTATGAGAAACGCCAACATTTCTTTGAACAAAAGTTAAGTTAAGTTAATTTTTTGGCTCAAAAAGCAAAAAGCAAGGCCATGTAGGGGGACATGGAGTTATGTACAGGGAGGGTGTTCATGCAAAGAGTTCAGGCCATTTCTGGTCAAGAGAGACTTTGAACCGAGCGGTCGTTGGCATCTTCACTATCTCGTCCGGCAGCTTATTCCACAGATCTGCAACCCGGACAGAGAAAGCCCCTCTCCTTCGATTGAGATGAAATCGTCGCAGATAGAGCTTTTTGGAGTGACCCCGCAGCCGACGCTCTGGAGCAGGAGTGAAGAACAGCTCTTTCGAGAGGTTACACTTTCCGCTTATGATGTTGTGAGCAAGAATGAGATCACCATGGCGGCGGCGTTTTTCTAGAGAATAAAGGTCGAGCATCTTCAGCCTTTCTTCATAAGACAAATGCTTGAGACCAAGAACCATGCGGGTAGCCAGCTTCTGGACTCTTTCGAGATGATGTATGTCTTTGAGGAGATAAGGAGAAGAGGCTTGAATCCCATACTCCAATATGGGTCTCACCAGCGTGACATAGAGCAGTAGGAATATGGCTGCTGTGAGCATTCCGAATGACCGTTGAATCAAAAACAGAACTCCGCGTGCTTTGTTGGCAGCATGGACGCACTGGGCCAAAGGCGAAAAGGAAGAATCTACCAAGATACCCAGGTCCTTTACCTGGTCGGTCTTCTCCAGCAGCAGACGACCCAGCTCGAAATCAAGTTGAGTTGCAGGAGAAGAGCCAACAGGCAGATGACAGCACTTTGACACGTTCAGACACAGGTCCCATTCGTTAGACCATCTCCAAACTTGGTGGAGGCATCAACGAAGATCATCTATATCACTGCGAGGAGTGACTAGTTTGACATCATCGGCAAATAAAAGAGTGTGTTGCGTAAGGTTGTTGGGCAAGTCATTTATGGAGACTAAAAACAATAAGGGCCTAAGCACTGAACCTTGAGGCACACCACTGCTCGCACTGGAGACGTTGGACAGCGAACCATTAACTTGGAAGGAGCGATCTGAGAGGAAGGCACCAAGAGTTCAACTCCAACCCCAAAAAGTTGGCACCAACAGCAGAAGAAGTGGAAGAATTCTGGAAAGAAATATGGTCGGCAAATGAACAACCACAGAAAAGAACTATTAAAACAGCAAACTTAGCACCTGAGCAACTCTGGACACCCATAACAACTGAAGAGGTCACTCAGGCACTGCAAAGACTAAGCAACTGGAACTTCTGGTTGAAATATCTGACAGGAATGCACAAAAAGCTGGCTGAAAACTTTAACGCCATTCTGGCTGAGCCAGAGACAATGACTGAATAGCTCACGAAAGGGAAAACCATCTTAATTCCCAAATCCAATGAAACAGCGAAACCACAAAACTACAGACCTATAACCTGTCTCCCTACAATGTACAAAGCCCTTACTGCAGTAATATCGCAAAGATTGAACAAGCACCTGGACGAAAACAACCTGTTCCCAGAAGAGCAGAAAGGATGCTGCAAGGGCTCATATGGCTGTAAATATCAACTAATGATCAATAAAGCTATACTCTTTCTCTTTTTCTCTTTTACTCTTTTACTTGTTTCAGTCATATGACTGTGGCCATGCTGGAGCACCGCCTTTAATCGAGTAACTCGACCCCGGGACTTATTCTTTTGTAAGCCCAGTACTTATTCTATCGGTCTCTTTTGCCGAACCGCTAAGTAACGGGGACATAAACACACCAGCATCGGTTGTCAAGCAATGCTATGGGGACAAACACAGACACACAAACACACACATGTATACATATATATATATACATATATACGACAGGCTTCTTTCAGTTTCCGTCTACCAAATCCACTCACAAGGCATTGGTCGGCCCGGGGCTATAGCAGAAGACACTTGCCCAAGATGCCACGCAGTGGGACTGAACCCAGAACCATATGGTTGGTTAGCAAGCTACTTACCACACAGCCACTCCTGCGCCTATAACTGAAGACAGCCGCAGAAAGAAAAAAGGTCTCAGTATGGCCTGGATTGACTACCGAAAGGTATTTGATAGCATTCCCTACACGTGGATCCTTGAAACACTAGCCATTAACAAGGTAGCACCAACAATTATAAAATACATAAGACACTCCATGAATAAATGGCAGACAGTGCTACAGCTCCAAACAAAAGAGGGACTCATGAAAAAAAAAGCCATCCCCATTAGAAGAGGAATATTCCAGGGAGACACGCTCTCTCCACTACTTTTCTGCTTGGCACTGACACCTCTATCTGATATGCTAAATAGAACTGGATGTGGATACAAATGTTACAGCAAAATGATCAGCCACATTTTATATAAGGATGACCTAAAACCATACGCTACAAATGACAAACAGCTGAAAACACTACTACAGGCAGTTCATGGATTTACCAAAGAAATAGATATGAAATTTGGATTTGAAAAATGCGCCAAAGTAACCCTAAAAAGAGGGAAACTAGTTAAGAGTAGCAACATCACACTAGATAAAGCCAATGAAATAAGAGAATTAGACCAAAGAAATAATGAAGGTAACAAACAATGGTGACCTACATTGTGGGACATGTGAAATAATTGAACAGAGAACAACCAAATGATTGAAGAATGGCAAAGAATTGAAATGTGAACAGGAAATGCAAAGCAAAAAAACTCATCTACTGCATCACATGCCCACAATGCAATGAGAATTACATTGCAGAAACAGGAACAAAGCTAAACAATTGTGCAAATGTGAATAAACAGTAAATTAAAGATTAATCTTTTAGGAATGTCCTATGTTGGTAAGCATACTTTCTCTTTTTACTCTTTTACTTGTTTCAGTCATTTGCTGGAGCACCACCTTTGGTCGTACAAATTGACCCCAGAACTTATTCTTTGTAAGCCTAGTACTTATTCTATTAGTCTCTTTTGCCAAACCACTAAGTTATGGGGACATAAACACACCAGCATCGGTTGTCAAGCAATGTTGGGGGGACAAACACAGACACACAAACATATACACACACATACATATATATATATATATACACACACATATATACAATGGGCTTCTTTCAGTTTCTGCCTATCAAATCCACTCTCAAGGCTTTGGTTGGCCCGAGGCTATAGTAGAAGACACTTGCCCAAGGTGCCATGCAGTGGGACTGAACCCGGAACCATATGGTTCATAAGCAAGCTACTTATCACCCAGCCACTCCTAAGCCTATTGACAATTGTGCAAATGCAAAATTCAAAATATCCCCTTTTAACAAAATAAAAGATGAAAATGATCATTTATGAAAGGTAAAAGAGGAATACTTTATAAGAATCCTAAAACTGAAACTAAACCAAAAATAGTCAACACCGTTACTAAAAACAACTTTTGTTTGAAAGAAAACAACAAACAAAATCACTAACACAAAAAATACACTCTATAGGAAGATTTCTTCCCCAGGCGTTGGAGTGACTGTGTGGTAAGTAGCTTGCCTACCAACGACATGGTTCCAGGTTCAGTCCCACTGCATGGCACCTTGCACAAGTGTTTTCAACTATAGCCTCAGGCTGAACAATGTGTTGTGAGTGGATTTGGTAAATGGACACTGAAAGAAGCCCGTCATATATGTGTGTGTGTGTGTGTGTGCTTGTGTGTCTGTGTTTGTCCCCACTACCATCGCTTGACAACTAATGTTGGTGTGTGTATGTCCCCATGACTTAGTGGTTTGGCAAAAGAGCTTGATAGTATAAGTACTAGGCTTACAAAAATAAGTCCTAGGGCTGATTTGTTCGACTAAAGGTGGTGCTCCAGCATAGCCACAGTCAAATGACTGAAACAAGTAAAAGAATAAAGGCCTGTGACATTCTGTTATATTAAATTTTTAAATAGTTAATCAGTTTTCAAAAAATTCTCTTTTTATATATTTATAAAATGTGTGTGTGTGTGTGTGTGTCTGTCCCCCCAAAAAGTGATAATTATCAGAAGTTCATTTTAATGTGTATTTTTATAGCCCAGTTTTCTATGAAAGATGATGTACCATATCTTGAACCTATGAAAATAGAAAGAAAATTGTAAGTAATTATTAAATTAGATTAATATAGCTAATTTTCATAATTTGATTAACATTTTGTAGTTAATAAATCTAGGAAGTTAAGGTGGCAACCTGGCAGAATCATTAGCATGCTGGGCAAAATGCCTTGCAGTATTTCATTCATCTGTATATATATATAAAAGGTAGGATGTGTGTGTGTGTGTGTGTTCGTGAATCTAATTTATGCACATCCACAAATTAGCACACATGTTGCTCCAATTTTAGGAGGACATTCGTCACGACCCTAGCTGTATTTTCTCCAAATTATTTTCCCCCGAGGCACCAGCGAATAGCAGTAAAAATAAATTTTCGACTATAACTTAACAATTTTCACAGCGGAGAAATTCACCATTGTTCATACAAGCATGAGTTAAGTCCCCTTCTAGCGATGGTGTAAAGAGAGAGAGAGAGAGATAACAGATTTTTTAAAATTTCGTCTTTTACTGAGTGATTGACAGGCAAAAACAGACAGACAGGTGTTGTTATGTATGTATGCATGTGTGAATGGCTTCAGTCACACACACGAACATGTCTGCGTACAAAACACATGTATGCAATGTGTGTGTGTGTGTTGCCCGTATATCTATATATACACAATATAAACGATATTTTCCGTTTCTCCACAACTAATTTCCAAATTAGCTGAATCTGTTGTTCTATTCGTAGCAATATATAGCTGGTCGTGCGTGAACATGGGCAAGAGCAGAGGTTACCAGAGAAAAAGACCTATGTGTTGACTGTAGACACGCTCCTTTGCAAATGATCAGCTATTATTTTGTAAACGATGTTTTGAAACTGTCCATGTTTTTGAAAGGAGAGATCTGACACTTTTCAAACATAACATCTACCAATTTTGATGTATTTTGTTCAAACTTGATGCCAGCATTACTTAGGACTCATGGGATCTTTGAATGCTTTAAGTTCTCCAAAAATGAAAAAAAAACAAGCAATCGATGAGCGGAAAAAAATCAATAAAACGATTCCTTATGGGATTTTCCAATCAAATTGTCTGCAAAATTTCAGCCAAAAGTTTACCAATTTCAATGGATTTCACTCAAATTTGACGTCGATGTTACTTAGTTTGCTTTGAAGTAAAGAGCTTGATTAGTTTAATAATCCTAACTTAATCCCGAGCAAAGCCTGGCTATACTGTTAGTCTTTATTATTCTGGGTTCAAATTCTGCCAAGGAGTGAGAAAGAAGAAGAAGGAGGAGGAGTGAGAGAAATAACCACTTCCACTAACTATGGTGTCATGTGGTGTGTGGAACTGAGAGGTGAAGAGAGAGAGAGAGAGAGAGAAAATGTTTTGTAGATGTAATTTTAAAATCAAATAAATTCATTATTGTGACTGAAAGTGAAATAACTTAGCAAAGTAGCCATGGTTGTTATTTTTTTAAAATTTGCCATAGAATTGAAACTAAACATGTTAATAAAAACATTGTGTATGTTCTCTATATCATTTTGTGTATGTTAATTGTATATAATGTAGAGTAATTATCATAAGATACTATGTAATAAGGAATATGCAATCATATAGTGATCTTGCAGTTTCATCAGAATTAAATGCTAATGAATGGTTTGTATATTAAGTATTGTATAGATTGTTATTGGACATTTTTTTTATCATTTATTGCACAGACAACAATAAGGTTTATATGCAACAAAAAATACAAATCACCCTTTCTTTCATAAATAGCTCGTCTTTACTTTTTTCATTCCTTGGGATTTCTACCAGTCCTGCCAGTATATTGCATGTGTGTGTGTGTGTATATACGAATGTGTATATATATATATACATTCGTATACACATACACACAAATGTGTATATATATATATAGGTTAGGAAGGGCATCCAGCTGTAGAAACACTGCCAGATCTGACTGGCCTGGTGCAGCCTTCGGGCTCCCCAGACCCCAGTTGAACCGTCCAACCCATGCTAGCATGGAAAACGGACGCTAAATGATGATGATGATGATGATGATGATATATATATATATACACACATTCGTATACACACACACACATGCGATATACTGGCAGGACTGGTAGAAATCCCAAAGAATGAAAAAAGGAAAGACGACAATAATAGAAGAATGTAAGACAGGCTGCTCCTCAGAGCTCCTCTATGCTGATGACCTTGTTCTTATAGCTGAATCTCTACCAGAACTAGAGAAGAAGTTACAGGTGTGGAAGCAAGGTCTAGAATCAAAGGGCCTTAGAGTTAACCTAGGAAAAACTGAAGTTTTAGTAAGTAGGAAAGCAGGCAAATCACAAATACCTTCAAGTAGATGGCCCTGCTCAAACTATAGGAAAGACATAGGTGGAAATTCCATAAGATGTACCTGGTGCAAGTTATGAACACATGAGAAGTGCAGCAATATCAAAGGTTAACAGGGAAAATGGTTTTTGTGTGTAGAAGGTGCACAAGTATAATAAACACTAAAAATGTACAGAAAATAGACTCCATCAAATACCAGTGGCATAAGGTAGAGGTAGTTGATAGCTTCCATTACCTAAGTGACTAAGTTAGTAGAGGAGGTGGATGTCCTGAGAGTGAAGCTGCAAAAATAAGAATAGGCAGAGCAAAGTTGAGAGAGCGCCTTCCTCTGTTGGTAACAAAGTCCTCTCCCTCGGATGAAAGACAGTCTGTATGATATCTGTGTGTGAACGGCTATGTTACACAGCAGTGAAATATAGGCTGTGACCACCAAGGACATGCGTAGGCCCAAAAGAAATGAAGCTAGCATGCTTTGCTGGATGTGCAATGTCAGTGTGTATGTACAACAGAGTGTAAGCATCTCGAAAGAAAAGTTAGACATAAGAGGTATCAGATGTGCAAGAGAGATGACTGCACTGGTATGGTATGCTGTGTAAAGAAGTGCTGATCTCTAACTGTGGAGGGAACCTGTAGAAGAAGTAAACCATGGAAGACTTGGGATGAGGTAGTGAAGCATGATCTTTGACTGTTGGACCTCATGGAGACAATGACTAGTGACCAAGACTTTTGGTGATATGCTGCGCTTGAGATGACCTGACAAGCCAAGTGAAATTATAGCTGTGGCTGATGTCAGTGTCACATAATTGGCACCCATACTGGTGGCACATGAAAAACACCTTTCAAGCATTGGGCCTCACTAAGACAATGTGGCTGATGCTGTTGTTGTGTAACTAGACCTGTGCCGGTGGCATGTCAAAAGCACCTTTCAAGCATTGGGCCTTATAGAGGCAATGACAAATGACCAAGACCTTTGGCAATATGCCATGATACTGGTGTCATGCAACTTGCATCCATTACACTCTTGGAGTGGTTGGCATTAGGAAAGGCATCCAAATGTAGAAACCATGCCAAATAAGACAGGAGTCTGGTGCAGCCTTTCAGCTTACTAGTCCTGATCAAATCATCCAACCCATGCTAGCATGGACATCAGATGTTAAAAAATGATGATGATGATACATAATGGTGATGATGATGGCTATCTACTCATCACCAAAGAAGACCATCACTGACCATTGCTCATTCAAAATGCCAGCAATGCCTGTGCATAAGGTTATCACACGAGCTGTCTGCTTCACCCAGGTATGTATCTGCAGCTTCCATGCTTGCTGTGGCACCCTCCTACTCAACAGTGCATTGGATAGTTACCTTGTCGGTGATTGCACAGCCTAAAGTTTTAGGTCCAATAAGGCTTGCACAACACCTCACCATACTCACAGATCCTTTCCACTCTACTCACATGATCCAGAAGCAAGCCAGGCCAAGATATCCAGTGCCAGTGTGGGTTGCAGGCTCATAAATGTGGGAGCACTATGATCCCAAACATCAGCAAAGAATCCCCAAAATGTTAAATGCCATTCCCTACATACCTGATTTTATATCACAGTAACCTTCCTCTAGAGACATGCTTTAACAAAAACATGCCTCACATGCATACATACAAGCACACATACATTATGAATTCAGTTAGGCATAGCAATGTTAATAACTAGTTGTTTAAAACTTAATATACATATGCTTCAAAATAAAGCATTAGTATGTAATATAAATTACTGAATGACAAGATAACTGGAATGACACAATCAAATCTGTTAGCTTGCAGCTGTTTCTGCTATAAGAAGCAGGGCACTCAGAACTGAGTGCTTGTGCAAAATCTTATAAGCTTCCTTGGAGCCATTAAATATTTTTTAATAATTTCAAGGAAGCTATAAGATCATACACAAGCACTCAGCTCTGAGTGCACTGCTTTTTATAGCAGAAACAGCTGCAGTTGATTGTGTAATTCTTGTTACCTTGTCATTCAGGAATTTATATATATCTTTTATCTTTTACTTGAACTGCAGCCATCCTGGAGCATCACCTTAAAAGTTTTAGTCAAACAAATTGACCCCAGTCCCTATATATATATTTGTGTGTGTTTTTGTGTCTGATTCTGTTCCCCTACCACTGCTTGACAACTGGTATTGGTGTGTTTAAATCCCCGTAACTTAGTGGTTCTACAAAAGGGTCTAATAAAATAAGTATCAAACTTAACAAAATTAAGTACTGGGGTCAATTCATTTCACTAAAAATTCTTCAAGGCAGTGCCCCAGCATAACCACAGTCTAATGACTGAAACAAGTAAAATATTTCCCCTTTAGAATTTAAACTGATCGTATCTGGCCCAAGTATTCAACCTGTTTTACATTCAAATCTGCCAGATTTAGCTTCTCACACCCACCCTTCAATGTCATTCTAAAAATAAACAGTTGCATCACTGAGATCTTGAAGCTATAAGAAAATGAATGATTAATTCAAAGCAATGTAAATAAATAAGCATGACATTAGACAGAGTAATCTGAATGCTAAGGGATTTGATTAAATTAGCAGTTTTTGTGTACTTTTAAATGGTGAATATATATCTTCCTCACTATAATTACTAAATAATTGCTAGAAATCCTATTTATTCCTGTCACAAAATGATATGAATATATATAAAGCATGTCATTTTAAACAAATTTTTATTATTTTTAATTAGGAAAAGACCAGCAATCAATGCTCTTATCAAGTAAGTATTTCAATAACTACTTTCATCCATCTTATTTTGCTTAATTGTGAAAATTTAGCTCAAACCTTGCCTTTGTGGCTCTTTGCTTTTTGGATTACCAAGGTTGACATTGCCTTTCACCTACTCAGTGTCAATTAAGTGAAGGACCAGTCAATCTAAATGAGTATTATTGATATTATGTTTGTTGTAAGGTTTTCTCCAAACACTAATAATGTAACTTCACAAACATTGTTTTCATGGTAGGGAAGCACCATCATGACAGTTTTCACAGGTCTGCCATGGCTGGAATAGGAAATGGAAAAATAATCTAGAATGACCTCAGGACACTGAACCTTTCAAACAAGATGACAAAGGACTGAGATACCAGGTATCTTGCTGTACTCAAGAAGACCTGTACTCTGCAGCAGAAATGTTAAGGCTGTTCCCCCTGCTGAAGAGGACTGGCCTGCAAGAGTCCTATGCGAGTGTCATGTAAAAAGCACTCATGCTAGTGCCATGTAATAGTGCCACCTTAAAAGCTCCCAGTACATATTGTAAAGTGGTTGGCATTATGAAGGGCATCCAGGTATAGAAACCATGCCAAATCAGACTGGAACTTGGTGCAGCTCTCCAGCTTTGGTTAAACCGTCCAACCCATGCCAGCATGAAAAACAGATGCTAAATGATGATGATGATGATGAGTCTTCAGACAGATTTGATCTGAATGTTTCCAACAGAAAAGATTCCATTTAAAGTAGCCAAGGGCCAGGTGGAGGTCTGCACCTAAGCAACAAATTAATTTTACCAACCAGCATCAAGGACAGGCTAATTTCTAAATCTTCCACACAATGTTTATGTAATCAATAGCATTTACAGTCAAATCTATGGCAGATTTTTGTCTCTCCCATTTCACTCATAATCAAATCTATGGCAAAACAATTGTTTGCCTAAGGTGCTGTGCTGTAGGATTGAACTTTTAATGTTATGGCTATACATCTCAGATCTGAAGGATTTTCTCACAGTAAACCTTAATAAAATTTTACCATCATCTGAGATTCACAAATTCAGTCTGTAAGCCCAAGTCAACATGCCTCTTTAAATTCCCTATTATAAGCATCATATTTTCCTGCTTTCTGGTGAGCAAGCTATGAAAGACAACATTCTGTTCGTTACCTCCTTTAAATTTATTGTTTTCTGTTTTGTCAAAATAAGGTGCTAATTTATCTTATATTGTTTCTTGGAAAGATATGCACACTAATACTTCCCAATGATGTGTTTGCAGCCAAAGATCTCCAGCTTTAATCTCAGTGTTTCCAGAACCTAAACAGAAGTCAGCATGGCTTTTTGAGAAGAGAAAGAAGGAAACTTGGAGCAGGTAAGTCATCTGCCTTTTTATTTGTTACGTAAATAGGTACATGTAGAATGGTGACAGGGTGGCAAGCCATAGATAGTTATGTACAGATAGTGATATAACAAAGAGCAGCAGTCCTAACACAACTGGGTACAGAGAGTGTGTTAATAGGAGTGGCAAACCACCCATAGATGGGTGCAAACTGTGTACTATTGGGGTAGCAGAGATAATATAAATGGGTAAGAAAGATTATCATAATAGCGGTGGCAGAATAGGATACAGATTCTGATATAATAAGGGTGACAGATCACCCTTATATCAGGGTACATATAGGGGTGGCAGTAGTATGTGCATATTACATTAAAGCTGTATCAGTAGTAATGTTTGTGTTGTGTGTGTGTTTCATTAAAGCTGTACCATCAGTAATGTGTGTGTGAGAGCATTTTTATGTGTTTCATAAAAGTGAAGTTTTCTGTTGCCAATATTTCAGTTATAACAATGCTGCTATTCATGCCAAAAGGTTTTTTGACGAAGTAAAGGCTTTAGAAAGCAGTCCTGACTTTTTATGTGAAAGGTATGTAAGATATATATTATATAGTTCTCTGCTATTTCATGCACAATTTGCAGTGACAACCTGAATAATACATGATACATAATGAATTTGGAAATCCTGGCTTGTTTACTATTACAATAATTAACATGCCAAGTGTATTATTATGCCATTATATTATTGTTTTATATAATATCAGAAGTTTTAATATGATAAATAATCATAAGGGTTATTTTTGTATTATTTTTTTCTTCTTTGTCTTATAAGATATGGTATACTTGGAGAACCTCTGAATAAATTCACTGCTGGACTGGTTCCAGTTGAATCAGAAACTGATCAGGATGAAGAAACTGATAATTCAAGTCAGAGCAAGTAAGAGCTTCAAAACAGATATATAATTTTAGCCAAAACTTCCTCCTTACAACAATTTATGGTTGCAAGGAAATTTTTAAATTATTGATTATATGAAATAGCAATGAAAAATCAAATATAGCTAAAATATGGGTAATTTACAAACTAAAGTCCCCTAATTCCTCAGTCTTTTAAAGATTTTAGGTTTTCTTTATATTATTACTTTGATCTATACATGAACGCCCATATACAGTTCTATATTTATTCCACAAATGGATCATTACTGCTTAGGTGGGAAGTGTGATGGAATTCAAGTGACATTGAAGATTCTAGTTAGGCTGAAACATCTAAAATTGTTGTTGCTGACATTTAGCTCTGGGTCAGACTTGAAAGAGGAGATAAATTATAATGAAACACTTTTCCAGCCGTAATCACACTGGCATTTTTTCTGGGATGGTGTTCCTTAGGAAACATTACCTGCATGACTTATTTTTAGATAGTGGGGTGTAATTTATGGAGATTTGGTCACCAGTTCTAGAAGGTCATTTAATCATAGTTTCCTCATTAGACTACCAATGATAAAATAATTTTAATCATCAACTAAAGTTTTTTTTTTTCACCACATATCTCTATTATCCCAAACATTAAACATATTTTCACCTACTTTCAAATTTATATTAGTGAGAACAACTTAGGTAAAGGTCATACTATAGCATGTCTGTAAATATACACAGTTTAGGTGAAGGGTAGATATTCTATATTACTTGTGTATGATGGGTGATGCCACATGGTTATGAGAGATGGACATTGAACCCAAGGGATGTGTGAAGGTTGAAGAGAAATGAAGTAAGCATGCTCCATTGAATGTTTAATATTAATATGCACAAGTGACATTGTACAGATGAGCTCAGAGATAAACTGGGTATAAGAGGAACCAGTTGTAGTGTGCAAGAACAAAGATTGTGTTGTTATAGATATGTAATACATATAGAGGATAACAGATAGGTGAAGATGTGGCAGGAGTTCGAAGTGGAAAGAATTAATAAGAAAAGAAGACCAAGACAGACATAGGGCAGAACACAACAAGTAGCTAGTTGCTGTGGTTGGAAAGGATCCCTCAAGCTCATGCCAAGCATGGATAAGTGGATGTAAAAATGATTGGTGATAGCAACAATAATGATGACAATCTTGAATATTATGATGATGGCAATACAGTTATCCATATTAAAACATTTTCCTAAAAGAAACTTAATGTGTATAAACAATTCAAAAATAGACTCAATTAGTTTGCTGTGAAAACAAGAAAACTTCTAATGCATTAGATTCTTCCCTTTGTCAGAGACCAACCCCAACTACTTTGAGCTTCACTCTTTGCTTTATTAACTAATGTGTAGATTATTGCCAACCAATGATTAGAAGCCCAGCAAAATACAATGATGCACTTTCTCTTGCAGACTAAGAAGTAGTGAAATAACAGAATGACCGAGATTAAAAGGTAAACTAATTTCATAATTATAACACTTTATATAAATTTTTGAAGAAATATAACATCTATGTTGGATGAAAAGGAATCATCATTTTACATTAATCTCATGAGAGAAATTCCCTCAATGTCTATAGATCCTTCCTAATTTACAGGGTGGGAAACCAAATCTTGGAAAATAATAAATAATTCACTAAACTGTTTATTTTACAACCAGCAGCCTGACATAAATATAATTTTAACACAAGTTTATAGAAGTATAAAGAGACAATTTATTCAATATGTCTGCCTTCATTGTCCACCACAGCCTACACACACCGCCTGAAAGCATCACAACTCTTCATGATGAAGCATTCAGACATGTTCCACTCTTCCCTCAAGACTTGCTTAAGTTGCCCCATACAGCATAGTTCATGGTGTTCAAGTCTGGGCTGGAAGAAGGCCAGAAGTTGGCAGGTCAAAAGTCGGCGAAGTTGTCTTTGCAGAATTTCTGCACTTTCTTTGCCATATGAGCAGGAGCACCACCTTGAGCCCACACATAATTACCATTGGGGTAGTTAAGCTTCAGCCAAGGCAAAATCCTATACTGCAGGACTTCATAATAAATTTCAGCCATCACCTTTTCTCCCAGACTTGAGAAAATGGAGTGGCATCTTTTTTCTGTCAGACGCCACGAATCCGAGTACCATGACATGAGCTGGGTGCTTGATCCTAAAGACGGCCTTTACTTGGGATGATGACTTAGTACTGTATTAATCATTGCTATGGTTAAAATAGCATCAACAGTAAAGATTTTAACAGTTTGTCCATTGTGCTTCAGGTTTCACAACACTTTTTAGCCTTTTCATACCTTCTAGCTTTCATTGCATGGGTCAATAGGTGTCTTGGGATCCTCACATATAACTCCAACTGTAAATCAGTGTGTACAGCAGTTCTTATGGTCTTTTGATCAACTTCCATGGACAGTTTTCTCATGGATGTTGTTAGATCTTTCGAAATTTTGGCTTTGAGAGAGCTTTAAGAAATGTATTAACCTGTTTTTTTATTTATGCCTCCACTTCTTTACTTTCTCTTGATGCCTCTCATATCCAGCATTTGGTTCTTAACATAGTAGGCAATGCCCACAGAGGTCCCGACAGTCTCAACAATACATCTAATTGCAACCCCAGAACAAAGTAAATCTGCAATGCATTGTCTCTTCGTTTTTTGAGTGGACATGCTAGATCCTATGATTAGAACTTCTGCTCAAATTAACTCTATATACCTCCACCCTGAAATAGAAAATATTTTAGTATTCACGCACAGGAATATATGAAAAATGCTTCCAAAATATTCCAAGTTTTGCTTCCCCAGTTTTAATCTTTTTAATGTCAATCCACCTGAGACTGCCCTTAGTTCTATGACACAAACTTTTTCATTTAAATTAAAACATTCCATCAAAATTTCTTGTTTATATTCCAAACACTAGCATAATAAGTTACCTTAGGCTCAGGTATGGCTGTGTGGTAAGAAGTTAGCTTCTCAACCACATGGTTCCATGGTCATTCCTACTGTGATGCACCTCTGTCAAATGTCTTCTACTATAGCCTTGGAGTGTCCAAAGCCTTGTGAGAGGATCTGGTAGGTGGAAACTGAAAGAAGCCATCACATATAACTACGTGTGTTTGTCCTCCACTGCCACTTGACAACTGATGATGGTTTGTTTCTGTCCCTGTAACTTAGCAGTTTAGCAAAAGAGACCAATAGAATAAGTGCCAGGCTTTAAAGTAAGTACTGGGGTCAATTCTTTAACTAAAAATTCTTCAAGGTGGTGCCCCAGCATGGCCACAGTCTAATGACTGAAACTAGTAAAAGATTATTTTAAAAAGCAAAAAAAAATATCAAAATAAAGAAAGCATATTTCAACAGAATTATCATGACTGGAGTTAAGAATAACTGAGCATCACTGATGCGATTGATGTTTATTCTGATCTATTGCAATTAGAATAGGATTGTGTGGGCAAATGTGAAATAGGTTCCAGAGTGGGTAGTCTTGGATAGAGGGCACTAATTTAGTCAATAAAGTGGAGCCAGTGGCCATGACCACAGGACAACTTGTGAAGTTAATGTTTGCGAACTTTTTACATGTTGGTATCATTAGGGAAAAAATGGAAAGGGTAGGTGTTCTAGAGGGTTGCATTTTTGAGAAGAAAGAATTAAGTCCTTAGTGTGGACTTAGAAAGAAATAAAGAAAAAAAGGGCACATTAAACATGGAATATTTTGTCCTGAGAACCAAACTTAATAAACCCAGGTCTATTTTAAAGAGAAAGAATTTAATTAACACTTTTGTTACCAAATTTCTGTTGAAATACACAACATTTATTTCAATTAATTTTGAAGAATTTAATAATGAAGAATTTAATAAAATAGCTAGGTCATTAAGCTGGTGTTTGGAATATAAATTAGCACAAAATTTTGATCAAAGATTTTAATTTAGGTCATTTTAAAATAGGAAATTTGGATCAAAGAAACAAGGGCTGTTTACAGCAGGTTAGTTAAAATGTGTCATATTGAGTAGTTCTGGTAACTATAGAGACAGCCCTCTGTTGGTTTGGTGAATCAAATGTTAAACATAATAAACCATGTTTAATGAAGATGGAATATGATCACTTGAAACATTTAAAACTGATTGAGTGTTAAACAAAGTCAAAAATGAATCCTTTAATTTGTATCACAGACATTAACTAATTCTAATGCCAGTTCTTTGATTTATTTCAGAAAGTAGTCTGCTCAAAGAATAAAGTAATTACTGAACCAACATAAACAATTTTCGTAAGAGGAACACAAGTAGAAAATTCAATTAGAAACTAAAAAATAAAATGAACACAAATGATATTTTTTCTTGTAATTAGATTTTATCTACTTCTTAGATAACTTTTTTTTTTGGTTTTTAACATTAATGGAATCAATCCATTGGTATTTTCATGACGTTTTATAGTTTTACACTATGGTAACCTCACAGTTCAAAATCACTGCCATTGTATTCTTCACTGTAGTTAGTCTTTTACTTGACAATGGAGAGGCCTAGCATATGTACTAACTTCAATAGTACATTCTGAATTGGAAAGATACAGAAATTATTAACATAGCTTCTATACAATAATTGCACAAATTTATGAAGCATTCCACATTCTGAAGAGCACAGATATGATTGTGTGGTTAAGAAGGACACAGATACACTTGTGTGGCTAAGAAGTTTTTCTAAAGCCGTTTCCTGTTTTATAATAGTTTAGTAGTTACTAGTCATGGTTTGAAGGTATCATATTGGGTCATTAATGAAATGTTATTGTGTATGTGTGTAATTATATTTAATATATACACACATGAGTGTGTGAGTATATATGCATACACATACAAATACATGCAGGCAAAAGGGAATAGAAACAATAAATCAGAAACAAACCAGCAAAAACAAGAACAAACAATACTCCTGTCAACAAAGCACAAAAAGTAAAGAGGAAACAACCCCAAATATTAGAAAATACAGAGAATGATAACTACCAGTATATCTAAGTATACAGTTCTTGTCTGAAAATCACAATGGAAGGAGACTAACAGAAGCAGTTTAAATAATTAATCCACTGATGTTTTTAGTACTCTTCTTCTTCCATGTCAACAAATTAGAACATTTAATTATATACATAAAAAGCATATAGTTTGAGCCAATAAGTAGACCTCTCTGTGGTTACTTGTTTTAAATAAAGAACAGACATATTATACAACTAGCAGCATAGCCCGGGTATGTAAGAAACTTTGTCGATAAGCAATGCCCTTTACCTTTTTTGTACTCATTGAACCATTATTTTGTAAAATGAAGCCTAAAAGGCATTAAGGCATTCAAGGCACCGTTCCCTTGCATGCATGAAGAAAATCTATGACAGTCAAAGTGCATTTTCTGGTTTTGTTTAGCATACCCAACCCAGTTCTGCGGGATCAGTGTCGCGACGAGAATGCATGGGTTGGTAGTTTGACTGGCAGAGGTGATAAGGTTGCACATGCCGGCCCTTTTGACACTGCCATCCCCACCCCCCGAACCCAAGTTGGATTCAGACCACAGCTAAGCCCTACCTAATCCTAACTTAAGTCTAGCAAAAGCGGGTTCAGGAGCAAAAATCGGTTTGCTATGTGTGCCACATATGATGTAATTAACCGATTTTTTCCAGTAATAACGTATCCTATTGGAATCAAAAGGGCCATATAGCTCCTTGGAGCAGACATGATGCTCGCTGTGAATTTCAAAAAAAATTCCTGCCAATTTGTTAAAGATAATGTCGAAAATATGTCATCTTGAATTTGAACGCAATTTCCCAAAATGGCATGATTTTATCGATTTTTTCTGATGGTAAGGTATTGCATGGAAAACTAACGTCTGAATTAAGTTCCTTAGGGTAACATTAAACTTCACCATGAGTTTGGTGAAAATCGATTGCAAGTTGCGAAAACTACAACGGAAAATGTGTTGCATATGATAAGCTTAGATTCTTGACCCCATATCGAATTTATTGATTTTTTTCAGAACTGGGGGAACTTTTCAAAATTTTTGCTGCGTTAGTTTTGAATTATGACATTGAGCTATGTGTATGTCAAGTTTACTCAGAATCGGTTGAAAGCCGTGGTCAGGGTGAGGGTACAACCTGACAGATAAACTGCCTTTTATATATATAGAGAAGAGATGAAGTATTTGATACTTTCTCAATAAAAATAGGATGGTCACAACCGGAATGTTTGCTTGATTACAGATCAGAGGAAATCATGACAAAAGATTTTATAAAACATTTTTTCAGCATACAGATCCTCTAAAAAACCCCTTCCTTCCCTAAAAATGTTCTGCAACTCACACTGGTTTCATCACAGACTAATTTCACCAGTCTGGGATGGTTTGCAAAGGCTATGAGAACTCTCCCTCTCTTCATCTTTGACATAAATGTTTAAAAATATTTGTGAGCCCTGTATATCTATGATCCCTCTATGATTGTGGCTCCTGTACTGCAATGACTCTGCATATGTATGACCTCAGTGGCCCCTGCACAACTGTGGCCTCAGTATGTATTCATAAAGGTAAAGAATGACAAGGCAACAAAACACTGGTATATCATGTGGAATTGTTTATTTCAATTTTCAATCTAAGGTAACCATAGAGATAGGTTACATGTTTTAGTGCTCAATAACAAAACACTGTAACAGGCTGTGTATGTGTGTGTGTGCATACATGTATCAGTGAATGTTTTTATATGTATGTGTGTTAAGATTAAATAAGAAGACAAGAGAGACAAAAAAATGTAAACCAACAAAAAGTGTGCTATGTGTGAAGCAAGTACTATCAGTTCTTATTGAGTTGGACTGAAAATTTAATAAATAGACTCAAAGGGAGCTAAATAAAATTTTTCAGTACTTTTCTTACTTTATTTGATGATATAGCATTCATAACAAAAGGTAAAGCTACAAACATTATTTTACTCCAAATATATAATATTAAATGAGTAATTATAGCAAGATATGTTTTATGAAACCAAAACAATATTTGTAGAAAGTAGTGCTGATTAATTTGCAGAAATCTTTCTTGGTTCATGCCATTGAGATTCTAGTCACTGCTACCATAAATTCTGTATATTTAAGTTAAGGATGTTAAACTAAAAAAAAAACCAGCCCCACTAATTGTGAATTTATTTGACTAAATCAAGACTATTGACTTTGTTTGTCCCTTCTGTTACCATATTTCTGTTAAATTCTGTTAAAAATCATAAACATACAGATGGCAGTCTAACAGAGATGTAACTGTGTACAGTTGTTCAGTGTTTTTCTTGGAATTAATTCTAAAATTATGAAGAATATATTAAAACTTCATTATTAAGCTGATGTTACGAATATAAATTAACATGACATTTTAACAGAAAGTAGCAGATCATTTTCAAACAGGAAGCTTGATCCATAAAACCAAGGGCAGTTTCAGGCTGTTTGGTATCAACAGGTTAAAGCAGAAAGACGTGTGTACATATGTGTATTTGTACATTAACGTAAACATTTGGTATGCTTTAAGTGCTGTTATTTCTACTTTAAAATATTATTTCCGTATTTCACTTATATATAGTAACAGTTATTGAGATAATATTATTCTAAAAGTAAATAGTCGATTTTTAATTGATAATCAAAAGAAACAACCCCACAGATGTTCTATTTTTTATACAATGGTATTTCCAATACAGAGATTAAGTAAAACTGAGCCTGTTATGAGGTTTCAGTGAAGTCATTTAATCAATTGTTTTCTTGTGGATTAATTATTTTAAAAAAATTAATGAAAATGAACCCCTTTTTAAAGAGAAAACAAAAACAAACAAAAAACAGATCAAATTATAGATGTGACTTTTGAACCAAATTTGACTGTGTTGTTGTTGTTGTTGAAGTGAATATAAAAATGATTCTTGTATATTTGCAATAAAACAGAAAAGGGAGAAACAAGAACAGTTTTTGTAATTTTATCCACAAATATCAGAGACATCATTTCAAAGAGATGACATACATGATGATGATGAGGGGGAAAATCATCAATGAAGCCATTTTTTGTAAGAGTATTTACTGTGCATTTTCAAATGTCATCAAGGCAGAACTGACTTCAGTTCTCCAATTTTAATTCAAGTTAACTTCTGGGAAAACTCAAGTTTACAGATTCTCAACAGCGCCACGTTTAACATTTCTCAGTGTTTTGATTTCTGTAAAATAAAGTAAAAATTATTAAAAAAAAATTAAGAGATCTGGAAATAATTCTTACATCACAGTATATGTACAAGTATTGTACTGATGTTTAACCCTAGGCCTGCAATGATCAAACAGTCCCATGATCAATAATGCTCCAACCATGACCATCCTGCCTTTTTGTCTAATGTAATGGGCAATTTTTTTACATCATTGACCCTTCATGGAAAGCTTAATATCTTATCACCTTCCCTCCATGTGTAGTGGGGGTGCAATATAATTAAAAAGTTTAATTAATATAAAAATTTCTGGATTTAAAAGTTATTATTTCACTCTCTCATGTTATACATTTTAATAAGAATTATTTAAGGAAATTTAATGAAAATATTTAACAGAATCGATAAAAGACGATAAAAATTCAGTCATATCATATTGATATGGTCATGAATGGATTGCATGAATGTGTGTACCTCATGAGCGAAAAACAAACTCTCACCATAAAATATTCACTTTCTTTTGCATTCGGCACAAGCATAAATTCATATAAGATTCCTGCATTGTTGTCAAATAAATGTACAAATGGAGAATAATTGGTGCTCTTTTTTGATCCAGCAGTGGTTAAAGCATCACTTTCTTCTGTGTTATCTAGATCATCATTATCTACCTCAACTAATGATAAAGGGAAATCAAAAAAAGAACTTCTGTATAAATTTATCATTTGTGACTTGATTTCTCCCATCGATAACGGTTATTTATGCTTAAGTGCATTTGATGAAGCAGATGCTTGGACATCAATTGATGATGGCTGTATCCATGTAAAATCTTTGAAACATAAATTGACAATATTTGCCATAGTGTTTGTTGTGTTTAGTGACTACTACTTATTGCATTGATATGAGGGTTGGCTGGAAAGTTCATAGACTGACAATCAAATAGAGTTTATATTTCAACATAGTCCCCCATGTGGTCCACACACTTTTTCCATTGGTGTTATAGTTCATGTATCCCATTGGTGAAGGAGCTTTCATTCTGTTGGTCAAAAAGAATCATCAGAGGGCTAAACCATTTTTCTAACAATACAATGCCCAATTTTGTCAATTTTCAAGAGAAGTCACTATTAGTTACTTCTGAAGTTTTCATAAGAAGAGTTGAAAGAAGTGCCTGCCAGATTTCACAGATCTAGCACCACTGCTTCATTGTCAGCCTATGAACTTTTCAGCCCACCCTCATATTTCACTGGAAATTAGTGACTTTTAACCTTAAATTATTGAGTTCTTTAAGGTTCAGTTTGCTTAATTATTCAGCACCCATAAAACTCAAAATCATTTAATGTGTTTATTGACTCCCTTGGACAGCCACATAAAAATCCTTAGGGGTCAACATTAACCACTTTGCCAACACCTCGTATATTCCTATATTTAAGACAATAGGGTGTGAGTCAATAGATATTTGGCTGTTATAACTAGCCAGTCTAGTGACCAATAAAGGCCCCTTGTTAGCTTGACCATATGAACATATGTCACAGGAATGCTGAAAGCAGGTAGTATATCCCCCAAAATTTGTATAATACTTAAAAAAACCCATAATGAATCAATCTGGTAAATCAAAGCTGCTGTACAAACTTTAAGTTAGTGTAATGCTCTTAAACTAATACATACACACACATATTACACGCAGTAAAATTATGGCAAATATGGAGAAAACAGTAAATGTTTGAGTGGATGATCTGACATAGCATCATTCACTTCATCTCATGGCATTATTTTCCAAAAGGCAATAAATTTATTTAAACGGTAGTAGCAAGGAGCTGAGCAATCAAATTGTTGTTGGTTCTTGTGGGTAGTTTGGAAAGATCAAGAAATGGTCCACTCTCCATAGCAATTAGATAACAAAAGAATCAGCAACTGTTGGAAGTGCATGCATGTGTGTGTGAGAGAGAGAAAATGCTAGATAAATTGCATGTAAATACTGCCCACACGTCATGCAACTCTGTTTAACACTAATTCCCTAGAGCACTCTTTTGTTCTTGGAGACAATATTTTCAGTGGATAGCAAACATTATAGCAGTAATTGTATAACATGCAAGAAACGACTTGTATGCTTATATACTCCCACACACTAAATTGTTCATATACCAGAAGTAGGGTATGATAACAAAATAGTACCAGCAGGTCATTCAGGGACAAAAAAAAGAAGTGTGGGGAAGATATAATTGGACACTGGGTACACCAGAACTAGTAGGCTATGGGATGATAGAGTTCTATAAGCACACAATGCAGAATAAGGAGTGTGGAGAGGAAATAAGTAAACATTGGGTACACAAGAGTTGATAAATTCTGGCATGGTGCGGGAGCTCCATTAGTACTCAACAGATTTAACAGGTAGCTTCCAGTCCATAAAATGAAAGATTGACAGCAACTTTAGGCAGTAATAAAACTAGAATGTCCTCTTCATATAAGATACAGTGGAAGATTTTGCTAATATCAAATACAACAACATCACTTTTGTCAAATAGACCAAATGAGCTGAGGCAGTGGCTGGACATTGATGATGACTACATTTTTGCAGACATGAGATGCAAATTGACAATGGTGAGTAAAAAAAAACTTACTGAATGCTGATAGTGGGAGTAGATGAGGCAGTACAAGTCCAAAGAAAATGTGGAAGATTTAACCTTTTAGTATTAAAACCGGCCATATCCAGCCCAAATATTTTATGTTCTAACAAGCCAGGTCCAGCTTATTACACCTACCCTTCAATGCCATGAAATTTCGAGGAGGAGCTAAGGCAATTACGTTGATCCCAGTGTTCAACTGGTGCTTATTTTATCAACCTTGAAAGGACGAACAGCAAAGTCAACTCTGACGGCATTTAAACTCAACGTAAAAACGGATGAAATACTGCCAAGCATTTTTCCCGGCATACTAACAATTCTGCCAGCTCACCACTTTAATAATAATAGTAATAATAATCCTCTCTTTCTCTCTTCTACTAGTTTTTTTTTCTGTTTTTACTTTCTGTTAATGCCAGGGTGGTGAGAGGAGTTTGAGCACCCATCACTTATAAAATGCTCCAATGGCCTGTGCAAGACTTGTCCTCTAACAGTCAAGTCTGACTCGTTTGCCAAACCAACAGGAGAAGAGTGGGAAAAGGCAAGTATCTGGCATCTTCAAATAACTAGTGCTCCAGACAGGCTGTACTTGTTAGCCTTGGATGGCAAACAGGTAGGAGAAGGAATACTGAGTTCAAAACCAGGGGAGCAAGGCCTCAGCTGCTTCGGCTGACTACCTTGATAGAAATGGTGTCTTGATAAAAATACCGGTTATTAGTAACCTAAAAACACACTTCATTTGTGAGTGAAAACGTGAAGCAAAATAGATGACAATAACAGTGAACAAGACTGGAACCAATGGTGAAGGTGTCACACTCAGCAGGTGCCCCACTGTGCAGCAGAGTAGGGCCGGTTGTAATCCAGCAACTGCTAGCCATGCTACAAGATGTAAGTGGAGTAAACAAGTGAACATGATAATTATGGAGTGTTACTACTGGAGCACCCCAGTGGATGCGAATGGTGTGAATAGAAGGATATGGAACTCTTTGAAATTACTGAACAGAGGTTATGTGACCAAGCAAGAGCAATACAAAAGAATGGATGGTTAACAGATGGTTAATAGAAGCTATTAAAAGAAAAATATCAGGTGATACTGGACATGCGAGAAACAAAAGTGGTATAGTGGAAGAGATCGACAATTGTTCGCAAAAATATAACATTGTGAATTATGAAAGAATTGAGATCAGTGACTACTCAAACAATGAAGACTGATTCATAATAGACAAAATTTTGGATCTATTAAATACAGGACAGAATTTATGTGCGACTTTAAGAAGGCTAACCAATGGAGACTAAATCAAGAGACCAGTAAAGTCAATAATGTATTGAGACACATTGAAACAAAGAAAATCACACAAACAAACAATCTTAACAAGGCTGCTAGTAGGATTGTGGCAGAAAGGATGGGATTGAGAACTACTGAGAATAGAACAGCAACGGATACAAGACGAAATAAACAACCGTGGTGGAAAAGAAGAGTTTCTGAAGATATAGACTCCTTGAATAGCGTAGTATCAGTGCTTGTTAAGAAAAGAATGGAAATTCAAATGTTGTAATTGAAGAACTGAAGGCTGGTGTCATCAAAACAGAAAATTGTGTAACTAAAGAAAAATTTAAACATGAAATTGTTGTGGTGAATAAAAAAAGAAAGAACATATTTGATAATTGACATAGCATGCCCCGGTGACAACAGGGTCAGTGTGAAAGGAGAAAAAAAACAAAATAACTATGATGATTTAAAGTGTGAAATACAAAGGTTGTGGTCAATGAAGAGAGTAGACGTGATACCAAAAATATTTGATGCACTTGGAAGTATCAGCACTCAACTACCAACACGGCTGAAAAAGATCAGTACTAGTGTGAAGGTAGAAGACCTACAAAAATTAGAATTGCTTGGAACTGCAAGAATTCTTCGCAGGGTTCTTGAAGCATGACCAGTAAACAAGTGTCACCTTAGTCTGCTGGCTGTGGACAGCTGACACTTTCCATCATACCCAGCAAAATAAGCAGTGAGTTTTCATATAATAATAATAGTGCAGGCCAGAAAATGAATCCATGCAAGCTTTGATAAAATGGATGTTAAGATAATAAAATTTTTTTACTTACTACCAGATTTGAAGAGAATTTGATGGGGTCATTTATAATAGCCTGCTCCTTTAATTTGGCATATTTAAATAACCTTTGAGGCAAGTACTTCCACTCTGCTTTTGTTTTCTGACGGTATTTTACTAGTGTATCAACAGACAGTCTAAAAAAATAAAAAAGTTGTAATTTAAAACAAAAGAACTAATTAACAAAGGCTTGAATCTCAACAAAAATTCCAATGAGAATTGCTAACATTTTTAGTTTCAGAGTAAAACAGAATAAGAAACTTCTGATTAATCATTAGCATGAAAAACTTCAACAACTAATGTTAGCTGAATATATTTTAAACACCATCAGACACAAATAAGAAATGAAGTTAATATGCTTCACTGGATGTGCAATGTCAGAGTACACATATAACAGATTTTAAGCATCTTGAGAGAAAAATTGGGCATAAGAAGCTTCAATTGTGTATGCAAGCAAGATGACTGTGCTGGTATAGTCATGTGATGCATATGGATGAGGACAGCTGCATAAAGAAGTGCTGATCTCAAACTGTGGAGAGAACCTGTGGAAGAGGAAGAGCCAGGGAAACATGGGATGAGGTGGTGAAGCATGGTCTTTGGCTGTTGAGTCTCATGGAGACAATGGTAAGTGATACAGACCTTTGGCAATTTTCTGTGCTTGAAAAGACATGTCAAGCTAAGTGAAATCATAGTTGTGGCCAGTGCCAGTGACATGGAAAAGGCACCTGTGCTGGTGACGTATGAGAGGCACTTGTACCAGTGGCGTGCGAGAGGCACCTGTGCTAGTGATAGATGAAAGGCACCCTCTATGCTCTTGGAATGGTTGGTAGTATGAAGGGCATCCAGCTCTAGGAACCAAGCCAAAACAGACTGGAGCCTGGTGCAGCTCTTTGGCTTAACAGTCCCAGTCAAACCATCTAATCCATGCTAGCATGGAAAATGGATGCTAAATGATGATGATGACCCCACTCACAACATTTGACACCCATTTACATTCCTGCATGCACATGAGTAATTTCTCTTGGCATTTATTATGATTCAAAATTCAAATTCATATACTCCTACTTCTGAAAGTCATGTACAGTGGCACAGGTATTGAATATTTGTTTTAGAAGAATGGACATCTAGGGTGATGAGATAGAGGTCCCTGCCACTACCCATAAACATGAAACTATTCTAACAATTACTTTCCTAACATCATCATTTTCCACACAGCCCATCAAAATTAATTGGGGAAGTGCTTTTTCAATTGTAGATTGGTTGTTGTTTAGCCTCAGGTCAACCTTGATGAAGCAGATCTTATAGCCAGTGTCATTCTATCCCATCTCTTTTGAAGGCACAGTGTAGCTAAGGACCACATTATCCAGTGTCCCTTTTCTATGACACAGAGAGTGATTTAAGGGATTTTTGTGCTGTCACACAGCCATACAGAGGTTTCCTTGTTGAGTTGATTCGTGGGTCAACAAGTTGGGATAACTTAATAATTTTCAAGTAGTAATGATAGATCAACAAGTGCCATGTCAATCAAGTAGAAACAATGGTACATGCATGGTTGTGTGATTAAGAACACTATTTTGCAACTACTTGGTTTTCAGTTCAATCCCATTATGTGGCACATTGGGTAAGTATCTTCTAGTATTGTCTTCAGTTGGCAAAATCTTTGTGACTGAAATTTGGTAGATGAAAACTAGATGGAAGCTTGTTGGAGATATTCTAGTTCATGGGTGGTAGCGTTTATCTATTAACCTCACACCATTACCTGGTCACTGGGTGACTTTAGCAAAGTCATCATTCACTCTGGTCTTTGGTTGGATGTAATTTCTTCCCTTAAGTCTTAGAGACCTCAGAAAATGGTCACTAGTGTTGTCTTTTCTCCCCTAAGTAATGACCACAAACAAAGGCAATGTCAGGGCTAACAAATGTGAAGTAGAATAACTGAAGACACAGTGGAATGGTTATAAAAACAGTGGGATATGATAGTAACCACCATGTAGAAAAAAAAAAGTTAACTTACTGCAAAAGAGACTTTGGTTTGATCCGGAATTGTATTACTTCGTTTGTGTGGATCTAAAAACATGAAAAACAAATACTTTCTGATACAAAATTTCACACAATAGAGATAAGAAGGAAGAGTAATGGATTAATTAATTACGATATTCAGGTCTTTTGGACAGCTAAGCCAATTTATCAGTTACTTACTATATATCAGGGCCCTAACATCTGATCAAGGGTTTCTTATCATTTCATTGCTTATGAGGTGCATTTTTCCACAAAAATATCCGAAGAAAACAATCTGCATTAACAAATACAAGGCATAGGCATGACTGTTTTGTTAAGAAGTTTGCCTCCAAACCATGTGGTTCAAGGTTCACACCTTGGACAAGTGTCTTCCTTTCTATTATCATTTAGCATCTGTAACCCATGCTAGCATGGGCTAGATGATTTGACAGGATCCAATGAGCCAGAGGACATGACTATGTTGAACTCCAACATATGTTTTGGCATAGTTTCTATGTCTGGATGCCATTTGAAATGCTTTACAAGCCAGAAGATAACTGGACTCTCAATCACAAAGTTATGGGTTCGATTCCCAGGCTGGGAAACATTGTATCCTTAGGCAAGGCACTTTACTTCATGTTGGCTTCATTTCACTCAACCAGCAAAAATGGGCATTCAGATTGAAAGAACACTCAGTCAGCATCAAGCTAAGCCCAAGGTATGCCCTAACTGAGCAGATATATGACAAAAATGGTATTCCAACCATAACTATTCCATTTATTCATTTCAGGCATAGTGAACCCCAGACTGCCTTCCAATGACCCCTTTTCAGGAAGATTTGGCTGCCATTCTTAGCAGGCAGGTGAACCTGAAGAAACCTCATTTTATTTATAAGTGCAGAAGTGGAAGTTATGGCATTCATTATAGCCCCACTTTAGAATGTTAATGATGTAAATCTCCAACTAAGATTTGAAACTGTATTGCCAACTGAAATTTTCTGAGACCATAACACAACAGCATCATCACCAGGACAACAAGACATTGCAGAAGAAGGTAGAAGAAATTATTATTACTTACAGCTTTTTGGGTATAATCCAAAATATTACTACAACAACCTCCAAATATGATGACGTCATCATCTGGAGTGACACAACAGGAATGCCAGAGGCGGGGTATAGAGAAGGACATCTCATAGATTATCCAGCTAAAAGTAGTTACATCAAATAACCAGATATCAGCTGAAAAATAAAGAAGAGTAGCACAGGATAGCAAGAGAGAGAAACACTCCTAGAAAATATTATGATGAAGGTGATTATCATTCTAATGTTAGTGTGTGTGTGTGTGTGTGTGTGTGCACGCACGCGCACAATGTGAGCATCTATGAGTTTGTCTCCATGCATCTCTGCATTAATGTCTATGTTCTGCATATATATGTTGCACAGTTCAATGATTCAACATGTGAAAACCAGTAGAATAAAGTACGTAATCATGATGATGGTGGTGACAGTGGTAGTGATAATTTCTATGCTGGTATAGTGTAGTAGTCTGTGATACGGCACATCACATTCCTTTAAAGCCTGCATTAACTCACAAACTTTTCAGGTCCAAAACCCTCAGATCTATTTAACCCCACCTCTAGCCATGAATTCTAATTCTTGGGTTTCCAGTTACAGGTATCCTTCAATGTCAGAAAATAGACATTGCCCACACTCATTTATCAGCTATATGCATCATTCCCACACAATCATTCTTCCTGCATACCTCAGCTTATATTTTTAATACCCAATCTCCCTCTCTCTCGTACACTACCTCTTATGTAGGTTAATACATTTAATGTCCATCTCTCATTAGTATGTGGTTCTACTTTTTACACAGAAAGGAAGCCTTTATTTTCTACAGAAGCAACAGATCTCTGAACTATCCCTATACCCTCCACACTTTAGCTGCACTACTATCTCTGCATCTACTTACCATCACTACAATGCACTAAGTAGGCTACCATAGTAACAGAACAATGTCTAGTGAGCTAAATAGATCATAAATTCCATTACATAGGTATTCTTATTGTTTACGCTTGTATATCTATTACGACAAAAGCCCTTGTACTATGTCAGCCGGACTAAAATCATAATCAATGTTTATCACAGATGAAGACTTGCTTCCCTGTCAGTCTACTAAAAATCTTAAAAATCTATCACAACTGAAGTCCAGGTGTCCTGTCAGTTCACTAGATATCCTACTGAACATTTATCACAAATGATGCCCCGGTAACCTGGGTCATTTGTCAGATACACTGTTACATCTATTTCTTCCATTAAGGACAAAATATGGAACCTGGTGTGACCACTGTCCTTGCCAGCTCTGGTCAAGCTGTCCAACCTATGCCATGGAAAATGGAGTTAAATGATGATGATGACAGACATTATCAAACAGGCACAAACACAGATATTATCAGGCAGACACAGACATTATCAAGGCAGATGATGCCATCATTAGAGATAAAAAAAGGTGGGTGTTGTTACCTAAAGGTTGATTATCCTGAGTAAAACCTCCGCACAAAAGAATGCGTGTGGGAGAAACAGCTGTGAAAGAGCACCAAGATCTGCCACAAGGGACATGACCTGTTATCTGAGGCCTGCCAAGAGATATTACGAGTTAGGATTACAAGAACAACAACAGCATCAATAATAATAATAATGTCATAAGATTTGAACATTTTAAATAATATCATCAATTTATGAATTTGTAAAGAAGATATTTCTTATAAAATTACCATCTATTAAGTCAATTAATTATAAAAATGTAACAAAAAATTTGGAGGACTTACTAAAAATAATTAATTTGTTATTATTAAACTGGTGTTTGGAATCTAACAAAAAGACACATAAAAAATTATGAAATAAGGTTTTGATTTAGACAACATTCATAACCCATTTGTTACCATATTTCTTTTGAAAGACACTGACTGTTTCAATTAATTTTAAAAATAAGAAATTTAGTGAAATATCTTTGACATTAGGTGCAGGTGTGGCTGTATGGAGCTGGCAGAATCGTTAGCACGCTGGGCGAAATGCTTAGCGGTATTTTGTTTGCCATTACATTCTGAGTTCAAATTCTGCCGAGGTCGACTTTGCCTTTCACCCTTTCGGGGTCGATAAATTAAGTACCAGTTACGCACTGGCATCAATGTAATCGACTTAATTCCTTTTTATGTTCTTGTTTGTCCCCTCTATGTTTAGCCCCTCATGGGCAACAAGGAAATAAGAAACTAGCTTCCTAGCCACATGGTTCTTTGTTCAGTCCCACTGCATGGCACCTTGGGCAAATGTCTTCTACTATAGTCCCAGGCTGACCAAAGCCTTGTAAGTAGATTTGGTAGATGGAAACTGAAAGAAGCCTGTTCTGTGTGTTAGTTTCTTTGTGTTTGTCCACCACTGCTTGACAACTGGTGCTGGTATGTTTACATCCTTGTAACTTAGTGGTTTGACACAAGAGATTGGCAGTGTAAAAAATAAGTACTCATGTCGATACATTTGACTAAAATTCCAAGGCAATACCCAAGGATGGCTGCAGTCAAAAGACACACAAATTAAAGATTATTAAGCAGGTGTTTGGGACATAATATGAAATGTTGAAGGAAGATTTTAAATTTAAATCACTTTAAAATAGGAAGTTTGATTCATAGCACCAGGGGTGGTCTAAGGTGGATTCATATGAAAAGAATTAGAACAGATGGCTTTAATATTAGGAACTCAAAGTAGTCTTGAATATCAAAGACTTCAAAAGATTTCAACAAGTCTCAATAATAAAGTAAGATGATAGCCCCACTCCATGACAACATTATACAGACATTTTATGTCCATTTTCCCAATGCTCTCATCCAACAAAAACATTAGAAACACACCTTTCATCCTTTCTCCATTGCTTCTTTCTTGTTTCAAACTAACCTCATTTCTCAAGTTCAGCTCCACCCTGATGAGATTATAAAAGAATGTTATACAGTACTTTTACAATCACTATTAGAGTCAAGAAGGAAACTCTTATGCAGTAACTTAACCTGCTAGAAATAGCAGCCATACTTGATAATGTGGCCATGGATATACAAAGAGGCAGAATAGTCATAACTGGAATAACTGAGTATAAGTCTTCATGATCAGAGCTGACTGACCAGGGGTTAAACATCAATAACTCTCACCTATTTCTGTCTTCTTCCATCCTTCATTTGGTCTTTCCTCTACCCTAAACCTGCCAACCTCAAGGTACTCAACTTTTGCCATTCTCAATAAAATAATACTTGAAACATTGCTTCTTAATTTCACTTTATATGAGCGAGCATCATCATCATCATCAATATAGTATAACATAAATCAATGAGTGAGCTTCTTACATGATTGAAAAATGTGCTAGAAATAACATCTACATTTCACTCAAACTGTATCATACTGTCTTGTGTCTCTAAGTGTACTAATGGAAATGCACACTGAGATTTTATGTTCATAAAAAGAAATATAAAAATATTAAAAGAATAGAACAGGATGGTCAAGCTTGGAATACCTACTAGCCCTAGTTCTAGGATACAAACTTCTAGATTTAAAGTTACTGAAATGAAAACCTTTCATCAAAATTTCATGTTAATTTATGTTCCAAACACCAGATTAATAACGACTAAGTTATTTTACTAAATTCTTCATTGTTTTCAAAATTAATTGAAATCAAAGAGTATTTCAACAGAAATGCAGTAACAAAAGGGTTAATTATAGGTTGTTGTAGTAGCAGCAGCAATATCACTATCAGCAGTAGCAGAGGCAGTGGTAACAGCAGTAGTAATGGCAGCAACAACAGCAGCAGAGGGAATACAAAGGAGTGATGGAGAAAGAGAGGAGAAATGGAAAGACAAGAAAAGACGTCAACAAGAAACTATGACACTACAACCAGCCAGGAACAGTCTTCGCTACATTTGCGGTACCTGCCAGAGGGAGTGTTTGTCCAGGATAGGACTACACAGCCATAGCAGGAAATGTATCAGGACATGAAATGTAAAAGCCGGACTGGACTATTTTATGCGCAACTCCATTGTCTCCCGAGACAAAAAGGATGCCAACAACAATTATAGGTCTGCTGAATCAGGACTAAACTAGGGTTAAATAACATCATATAACACATGCTTGCTCAATCAGAAGTGATCTACAGTTAGACAACACTGTACAACAGTATAGTGACAAAAGAAAAGCAAAAAACAAAATGAAACAAACTCACTTGGTCCAATGGAGTGTATCTAAATCAAGGCAATATAAATCATTCATGCGTTTAGAGAGATGTCGGCCACCAAATACATAGGTTTTATTACCGATACGCGTGGAAGCATGAGCTGCTCGAGGGGATGGCACTTCACCCTAGAGAAAATAAAAGTGTAATGTCATTATTAACTAATGTTCTATCCACAAGTTGGATCACATCAGATGTCCCACAAGAGACTATAAATGAAATATTTCTTAATGCTAAATATTTATGGATAATTTTAGTAACCCTTTAGCATTTAAACCAGCCATATCCAGCCAAAATATTCAATCGCTTCTACGTCCAAACCAGTCAGATTGGCCTCTCACACCTACCCTGTGATGTCATTCTGATAATAAACAATCACATCATTGAAATCGCAAAGCTACAGGATAATGCATGCTTAATTCAAAACAATTTGAATAAATAAGCATTACATTCGAGAGAGAAATCTGAATGCTGAAGGGTGAGTTTTGGGGCAGCTTGTATATTCACAGAGATATAGCATATATAGGCATAGACATGGCTGTGCAGTTAAGTTTACATCCCAATCATCATATTGTTTCAGGTTTAGTCTCACTGTATGTCACCTCAGGCAAGCCTCTCTACTACTATAGCTGCAGCAGACCAAACCCTTGTGAGTGGATTTAATAGACTGAAATTTGAAGAACCCAGTTGTGCGCGCGTGTGTGTGTGTGTATTGGGTTATCTCATAATGTGGTTTTTATATACTTTTCAATGTTAAGATAAAGTTCTTTTTTAATCTAAAATGTACTCTCCTTCACTTTCTACAATGCTCTTCCATCTATCTGGTAGACTCGCAAGGCCCCTCTTCCAAAATTCACTTGTCCATGATGAAAAATATTCCTCCAGTGCCATTTTGACCTTGTCTACAGAATTCATATATTTTCTGTTCAAATAGTTTTGAAGACAGCAGAATAAATGATAATCAGATGGGGCAATATCTAATGATAATATGGTGGGTGAGGCATCATTTCCCATTCAAACTGCTCAAGCCTTTGAAATGTCATCCTCACTGTATGTGGCCAAGCATTATGCTGATGGAAGAACACCTTTCACCTTTGTTTTACTTCTAGTGTTGACTTAAGCTGCTCGCAGATTTCCTTTGTTATCATTTGGTTTGGGTTTAAAAGTTCAAAGTGGACTAAACCTTTCATATCCCATGGGTGAAAACCTTCTTTAGCCTCGGGTGCTAGTGTTTCTCCTTTCCCTACCCACTGTCTTTGGCACTTGACAATTTTATAGAGAACCCATTTCTTGTCACCAGTCACTATTTGATCCAAAAAAGGTTCCTTTGTGAGACATGACAGCAAAGAAGAGCACACATTCACTCTCTGCACGCTATTAGACTCAGAAAGTCTGTGGGGAACCCATTGACCCAATTTACAGACTTTTCTGATGGCACACAGGTGTCAATGAATGGTTGAATGACCAAATCCAAGCTTCTATGCGAGTTCAACAGTTACGATGGGATGTTGTTCTACCAGGGTTTGCAGGATGTCCTTGTTGAGCTCTAAAGATCTTCCAGGACAAGGCTCGTCTTCTAGACTGTAGTTTCCAGCTCAGAATTTCTGCAACAACTGATGACACTGGCTTATGCTTATTTTCTGATCCCTATATACTACATTAACACTCCTCGCACTTTCCATTGCGTTGTTGCCTTTATTGAACTCATAAAGCAAAATATGCCAAATATATTCCTTTGTCACTTCCATTATAGCTTTGAAAAAATAACTGTTAAAATCGAACTGCACTCTTCAAAACTTGCACTAAGAATAAGTACAAAGTAAAATTACTACCTGCTTTTATAGCTGTCTTTGTGTTCCAATGACTTAATTCTTAAGGCTGAAAATGTTGAAGGTTTTCAAAACAAATTTAAAAAACAAGTTAGTAAACCTAGAATTGAGAGGCCTCGAAGTATACCTAGCAAAGATCAAAAAATTTTGATTAGCAAGAAAACAGAACTTGACTGGGAAGTGGCCAATATGTTAGTAGGAATTCTATATAGTGTGCATAATGTAAATTATGGGTGCACAAAAGGTGCAGCTAAGACCATTGGCAGAATGACAAGGAAGATACACAAAACAGCTGGCAATAAGAACATGGGAGGTTTCATAGAAGTAATTGAAAGCTTCTTTTGTCAAGATGACCAATAATGGAGATAAGTAATTTGAAAACAGAATAGCCAAAATAAGATTAGGATGGGAAAAAAATCAAGGGAGCTTTTACTTTGGCTGGTAACAAAGGGATTCTATCTGAGTTAAGATTGGATTGTATGATGTTTATGTATGAAGTATTATTTTGTATGGTAATGAAACAGGAACACTGAATGTACTGGATGTGCAGAAAATGAGGCAAGCATGCCCTGCTGGATGTGTAATGTTAGAGTACATGAACAAGAGAGCACAAATGATCTGAGGGAAAAACTGAGTATAAAATGAAAAGTAGTGTGGACATGTGATGTGTATGGAGGGGGATCACAGGGTAAAGAAGTACCAAGGGTTCAAATGAAAGTGACCTGTGGGAGAGGAAGACAAGGAAAAACTGGTGAAAGTGTGGAAAAACAGACATAAAAATGATAGTAATTTACATGTCTTTAAGGGTTTAATCAAGGGCAAGGGCCAGCTCTTATGATTTTTTTTTCTCTGAGTATGGAGAGACTGATGCAGTTTATGTTCAACATAAACAACTGCAGGTAAAACTGGGTGGAAGTGCAGAAATTACAGAGTATTGACATTCATTAAGGTAAAGACTGGGCAAATAAAAAGTGATTAGTGTGGGATCTGCGAGGGTCAATAATATGAGATACAGGGGTATCTAGAGCAGAGAAACAAGTGTGCCAGATGGGTTCTTTGAGTGAGGTGGGAGCTAGTTCAGAGAGTAGAAGCTATTGTAGTAAATATAAAATAGTCTAAAAGACAGCGCATTTGTTAGGGAAAGAGTCTTTGTTAATCAATCTGAATGCTAAAGGACTAAAGCTCTAGGGGTGAGCTGAAAAGATGTCACATTCATGTTTTGCTCAGAAGTAATACTAAACTAAGTCATACAAATGAAAAGCTAGCCAAGAGATAAAACCCCACAGGGAGTAATGTAGTAGAAATTTAAAATATTAGGAAATGTGTAAAAAATATAAATGTATATATTAATCGAAGTATTATATATCCATCACGGCCGATCTTACCAATCGGTTTTGCACTAGGGTTTCAACAGAGTATTAGGTAACAGTCCGATTATGTAACCCTGTGCTCATCAGAGGTAACTGTTATGTAATGAAATATGGCAATATATATATACTTACAGTGCATTTTGGATTTGACCAACGATGTAGGTCACAGTCAAATATCAGGAGTTGGTTGTTCCAGCCACGAGGGTAAGACTGTTGAAAAATAAAGAAATATAGCAAATATATAGGTACTTATGCGTTGCACGTACAGACAGATACATAACATGCATATGTGTGTGTGTGAGAAAGGCAATGGACATGAAAAGAAAGAAGACAATATAAGTGGGACAAGTTTTAACAAATGTATTAATTTAACACTTAAAAAGAAAGTCTTGAAATTTAGAATCTTAGTCTTTCATCAGAAGATAGAGAAGAAAATTAAAGAGGAGAGGAAATGAGAAAATGTGTTTGGAGTGAGGGTTGAAACACAGCAGGTTAGGGGTTCTGTGGTGGGAGCTGGAAAGCAAAATGGTGTGGGGTGCATGCATGTATAGGAGTGTATCCATTACACTGCAATGGGATCAGGGTGAGGTGTGTATAGGAATTCAGGTATGGCAGAATGGGATAGTGAGAGTAAAGGAGGTTGATGCGCAGGTAAAATCATACCATGTGCATGAGGAAGGTATGGTGATTACATAACCAGTGCAAGGTCTGTGTTTTCAAAGGGTCTAAAAGCAAGATCCATTCCTAATTGTATTGCCTTTTATTTTAGAAAAATTTACATTAGATGATGTTATTGGAGTTATCTCCTTTTATATATATTATCATTAATATATTAGTTAGACATGGCCTGGGCCTATACTGGCCGAAACTTATCAAAGTTATATACACACACTATTCCTAATGCTGCTATGAATCTCACTGCCAAGATAAGTGAAGCGATCAACATCTTTGACATTCTCACCTACAACAGAAACAGACAAGGTGGAGTCCTCCAAGAACATAAAACTGGATCTTTATCTTGACCCAACTATTGCTTTTAGCAGTTGGATGCTATTTTTAGCAAATTAAGAGACCAGAAGCAAGTACCTTTGTAGGTTGGAATCTACAAAGTTTTAGAGACTTCTTAATATATTGTCAATGTCCCTGCTCACATAATAATGACCCATGGTGGATATGCAGTTATGTAAATGATGATACATGGTGGATTACATACATGCCTCCTCTCTGTTTTCCATTATTACTATAGTGGCCTCTGCATCTCAAAACTAGCTGGTCTTGTGTGTTCTCTACTCAGATATTCCCAATTCACTCACCTCTCCTCTCATCTCATCACTCATCTTAGTTCCAGCCCAAACCAACTCTACTAAACACATTCTAATCACTAAACAGAACCCTTTTCCTTTGGGATGTCAGATCTTTGTATTTCCCATCCTGAATGTTTTTTTCCTTCTCTTTTGTCTGCAACTGCTCAAGACAAATTTTAACCATGTTAATCTCACCTGTTCCAGAGGGCCTGCAAAAGCCATGGGAACAGCACTTTCTTGAAACTAATCTGATAAAAAAACATACTATTGTGTGGTTCTTTAGTTGGAAGTCATGCTGGAGCATTACAAAAGTCTATGAAGAATTCTCTAAAACCAATTGAAATATTAAAATGTGTTATGTGAGAACATAAGAAGAGTAAAAGCTAGATACAAACCATATCACTGCTGACGTCTTCAACATATTCACCACTGTCACATAAGAAGTCAGTTATGTCAGGACCGTGCCCTCCAAAACAATAAAGCCTACAATCAAATTGGACATAAAAATTACAGTACTAAGGACATACATTCAGCTCATAAAACACATAATTATCTGTGCATGTTCACACACACATCATTATCATCATTGTGTAACTCACACGTTTCTATGCTTACTCAGGCCAGACAGAATTCGTTGAGGCAGATTTTTCTATAGCCAGATGCCCTTCCTGTTGCCAAGTAAGTTAATATATTCCATGTTTTTCATGGAAAACTGGAAACAACATTGCTTGTATGATGATGCTTATTTACAATCATCACATACACACACATATATGTATGTGTGTGTGTGTGTGTTTGTGTATTTATATATATATATATATATATATATATATATCATACTTAATGTAGAGACATCATGAAAATCCATATTAAGTGTAATATTCATCCTAAGAAGGTATCTCTTGTGGATGTACAATGTTAAAAACGCAAAAATATATTGATTACAGATGAAAATTGTCCAGCAGTTTTGGTGGCATGGCTAAATGTTCATTTCTGCCTCTTTGGGGCTCCATCAGTAGCAAGTATCCATTGGCAACCACATGCTAAGACAAAATCTATTGCCACTGATATAGGAAAACTAATTGAAAAAAAAAAATCACTGATGTTGCGATAGATTAGCTTAAAATAGCAGTCTGTGTACCATACTTAATGCAGATATCTCATGGAAAGCTAGATTAACTGCAGTATTTACATGTTGCACAGATAGCTATTTTAAACTAATACTGCTTCTCTGGCATATAGTAATTCATTTATTTATGTATGTATATATATATAGACACATCATCATCAATTAACAATCACTTTCCATGCTAACATGAACAGGATAATCCAACAGAATCCGAGTTGTAGGACTGCATTATACTCCATTTTGGTGTGGTTTCGGTGTGGTTTCTACAAGATGTCCTTTCTAATGCAAACCACTTTACAAACAATACAGTTAACACATATAGTGGTACATAAGGTTGGGAAGCAAACGTCTGATTCACAAAACCATACTAGTGATATATATATATATATATATATATATATATATATATATACATATATATATATATATAGGGAGAGATTACGAAAAAAACAAAAGACGAAGACAGGTGGTGTACAAAACAAACAGATGTATTAGTATAACGCTCGGGAATAGAAAAAGTCTTTTACATTTCGAGCCTACGCTCTTCTACAGAAAGGGACACAGAAAAAACAAGGAGAGAAAAAAATGTGTGTAGTAGCTAACGATCTATCATAGCAACTAGTGCCAGACAGATGTATAAATATAGTGATTGTTTTCCTTATATACAACTCAAGTTTAGAACAAACTGTGTATTCTGATAACCATTTTCTTTTTAATTACCTTCCCTAGATTATTTACAAGACACAGCAAAAAGATATAAATATAGACATGTTTTTACATGGATTTCACAGCCACAGACATACTTACTTATTTTTGTACACCCATGAAGAATGTTTATCCCTTGGACTGGGTAACGGCCCTTCATAATTGGACAGTAGTTTTTTCCACTCCATAGTTTTAATGTTTAAACAGTATATAGAGTTAGTGTTTCCTTGTTTAGTGTGACCGCCATGAACGTATAACTTGTCATCTATCAGTTGAGCAATTGAACCAGAACGAGCTAAGGGTATTTCACACGTTGTTTCATAAGAGTACCTGAGATAATAAAAAGAAAAACAATCAAATCAAATGAAAATATTTGGAATAACTAGCAGTAAAACAGACTTTCTGATTGTTGAGCGGTAGAGTAACTGAATGCAAAACATTCTCTAATGTAATAATTCACTCTGAGCTGGGGCGAAACTAAACAAAGGTAAACAATTGCTAGTAACTCTTAAAAGGGGAGAAAGGGATACAACTGTGAAAATGTTTCAATTTATTCAACCTCATTAACATATATTAGCCTATGTTGATCAAAGACATTTACATACATAAAAAAAAAATTACAAATAATTTTTGGCTAGTATACTTTGCATAGTTGCATTATATAAAGCTGCATGCACACACACACACACACCTTTTATGTTTTTACTTGTTTTAGTCACTAAACTGTGGTAATGCTCAAGCACTGCCTTTAGGGATATAGTTCATTACATAGCCCCATTATGTATTTTACTGGTCCAGATAAAATAAAAGGTAAGGTAGATCTGAGCAGAATTTGCATTTAGGATATAAAGGAAAGAAACCAAACATCTCAAGGTATTTTTGTCTAGCAAACTAGTAATTCTGCCATCCAGCCATCTGTTATACATACTTGCATCTAGACAAACACACACACAATATTCGAAATCAAATTCGATGACTGGCATCTGTGCTAGTGAAGCACTAAAAGCACCATCTGAGTGTGATCGTTGCCAGAGCAGCTGACTGGCTTTCGTGCTGGTGGCACGTAAAAATCACCATTTGAGTGTGATTGATACCAGCGTCACCTTACTGGCACTTGTGCCAGTGGCATGTGAAAAAACATTCAGGCGAGGTCGTTGCCAGTGCCTCTGGACTGGCTGCTGTGCAGGTGACATCTTAAAGGCACCCGTGCTGGTGACATCTTAAAGGCACCCATGCCGGTGACACGTTAAATGCACTTGGTACACTCTGTGGAGTTGCTGGTGTTAGGAAGGGTGTCCAGCTGTAGAAACCAAGCCAACACAGACTAGAACCTGATACAGCTCCTTGGTTTACCAGTTACAGTCAAACCATGAATCCATGCCAGCATGGAAAATGGACGCTAAATGATGATGATAATGAAAGGAATGTTCAGTGGAAAATAAAGTAGGAATGGGTGATATTGAGAATGAGAGATGGGTGACAAAAGAAAGTCATTCCAAGAAGTTAACTGGATGAAATATGTACAGTTCTGCTCTCATACAATTGCAGCAGCTGAGTAGGTAATGATTTAGTTAGAAAAGCGATGGAAGGATGGAAGTTAGGAAGATGGGGAAGGCTTAATAGGGATAGACTGCGTGTAGGAACATAGATATAAACAATATGCTTTTAGGATTTTACTTTTGCCACGAGGGCTTTTAGAGCACAGCAAATCACTAATAATCTTGGTCCTTTGAGGCTCAGCATCCTGAAGTTGGTTTTGGCTATTTTGTCCAACTTCTTCCTAGGTTTCCCTGTTCCACAGAGTTCATCCATATTTCACGATGAGCACTTTTTTATACAATTGTCCTGATCTATATGTATTATATGACCCTGCCAGTGCAATCTTCTCTTCTGTGCACCACATCTGAATCTTCTTATACTAATTTTTCTCTTAATGCATATTGCACTGTTGAACATGCACACTGATGTTGCACATCCAGTGCAGCATGCTAGATTCAGTTCTTTTGAGTCTTTGCATCTCCTCTGCATTCAGGGGATATGTTTCACTATCATGCAGCATTGCAGTTTGTACACAAGCATCATACACTCTGACTTTTACTCTGAAGGAGAGAGGTCTTTTGTTACTAGCAGGGATAATAGCTTTCTGTACTTTTTTCTGTTAGTTCATATTCTAGAACTATATCACTATTTTACATCCATTCCTCCTTGTTGTCACAGTTAGGATGGTCTAGTTGCTGAACTTGTTATTTCTTCAATTCAACAATATCCTTCTCAGTGAAGTAAGATACATTTGTTTGTATGTTCAGTCAAGAAAAAGGAGTAAGCAGTAAGAAGGTTTTATGATCATATGTCAATATTTCACACCTTAACATCACAACTATTATACATATTTTATGAGAGACATACATGTAATATTGTCCAATGATGACCATCTTCATTTGTGAATCCTTTCATTGATGCACAGTTCCCCTCACAGACAGGGTCAGAGAGTTCAGATATTCCTCTAAGTGTATGCCTCCTTGCTCACTTCCCTTGGTAGCTCTAAGTTTGGTTTCTCCTGTTTTCCTCCAAGAGTGAAAACACTAATGTGAATGGCAGATAGCAACACCTTCCTCTTCTGAATGATTGATGACATTCTCTTCAGCTGATATCTGAATGACTACTTCAGTTATGTGCCCAAGTATGACTATGGTATTACTAGCTGTAGTGGATACTACAGGGAAGACACAAGTCAAACACACACATACATCTGAGCCATCTCAGTTGATGCTATATAGTGTGGCTTCAATGTTACTGGTGTCAGTTCAATGGAGAATTTCTGTGTATAATCTCTATCTTGCTTCGTGGCAGAAAGGATTGTCTGGAAATACTGAAGATTAATTTCAAATTTTGGCACAAAGCCAGCAATTTCAGGGGAGAGTTAAGTTGATTATATTGACTCCAGTGTTCAACAGCTATTTATTTTATTGACCCCAAAAGGATGAAAGGCAAAGTTGACCTCAGCAAAATTTGAGCTCAGAAAGTAAGGCTGGATAAAATACCACTAAGCATTTACCCAGTACCCAAATGATTCTGCCAACTTGTGGCCTTGGAAACATTGGATATTAAAGGCTTCCAAAAAACTTTAAAGTGGCAGAAATATATAGTCTGCATCTCATAGTATGCAGGAAAATTGAAACACAAACTAGTTGTTAGCTGTTTAGCTGAAAACCTTAGTAAGGAATGTGAGATGGCAGCTTAAAAAAGCTATTCTTTCTAAGTCTTCTGAAGTAAACAGAGACCTATTTGATGGCACGTAAAATCATTCTCCTTCTTCAGGATGCAGCTGCTTGAAATGAAGCAGCATTGGTACCTGAAATGGAAGGATATTATTAGTTGACACTGCCATACTGAGAAACCTGGTCAGTGAAGAAGAGTCCAGCAATAAACATTTACAACAATAATAACACAAATAACACACAGAAAAAGAATACATACCATCTGTTTAGGATTGTGTCATACATCCATATTTCATTTGACTTGCAGTATTGTTCGCTATTATACTGTAAATACAAATGTTTCAACTGTAATTTCAATGTTTAAATGTAATCTTTGATTATATGGTTCAGTTGTAGCCGAACTGTATAATCTGTTTATAGAACATATGGGAAGTGATGCAGATACGATGATTTACTGTTAAGGAGAGATTGCATATGAATAATGGTGTATGTTTTGAATATTGCAAATGTGTACATACATGTAGTTTCAAAATGACAGATGAACAAAATTATGAATGTTTTGAATTGGGGGTAAAATATAGGAAAGTATATTGGACTAATGCACTTGAATGAACTAACATAATTATCATAGACTCAAAGAGAGACTTCTGCCAGGAATAGCAGTCAAATGTTATACACACTATACACTACTACTTAAAAAAAAATTTTTTTAAATACATTGAATAGTGTTGCCCAAAATTAAAAAGATTGTTAGCAGGACAGTCATGGCTGGATTACATTTGATCAAATGTATGTTCTTATCAGGATTAACATTGGGCTAAACAACAGTAACATAGAAGATGTAATAAGACAAGCAGAGGTAATTAAGGGTGTAATGAGATTACAGCAGTAATTAATTAAGAACAAATTTTAGAACAGGGTAATACAAAGACAAAAATTTTATTTTTTTAGCATTATAGTTGGGGGGGTGGGGGAAAGAACTGCACCTATGATTGTAAATTTTTTCAGGGCCTCTAAGATTGAGCTTTCAACCCATACCAGCATGGAAAGTGGGCATATACACACATAGACATATGTAAGCATGTATTTATAGGTAAATATAGATTTATACCAGTGGTTCCTAAAGTGGGCAGTACTGCTCCTCTGAGGGTGGTGGAAAGATCCAGCAGGTGCCGAAGAAAAGTGGGGGCAATGGATGTAAAGAAAAACAAAATAATGGGTTAATTAGGTTCAGTTCTATTTGTGAAATACAGTTGTTTTGAATTTGATGCAGAAAGTGGTCTTTGTGGTGGTCAGTGAGGGTGGGGGCACTAGGAATGTTGCCTGGATGGCAGTCCGAAAAATAGCTTTATATTTGTATGAACATGTACGTCAATAGCTTCTCACTACTCTAGCACATTTATCACTCACCTGAGTGTCTGTCGTCTGTATCTCTTTTGTCCCTGCCTTTATCACTCTCACCCCCATTCAATTAGTTTCCCCTTTCACATCTTTACAGAACTATACGACTGATAAAGGCGGTGAGCTGGCAGAAGCGTTAGCACGCCAGGCGAAATACTTAGCAGTATTTCGTCTGCTGCTATGTTCTGATTTCAAATTCTGCCAAGGTCGACTTTGCCTTTCATCCTTTCAGGGTTGATAAATTAAGTACCAGTTATGCACTGGGGTCGATATAATCAACTTAATCTGTTTGTCCCCTCTGTGTGTAGTCCCTTGTGGGCAATAAAGAAATAAGAACTATACGACTGATATGATGAATGATAAATCTCTTTAGATCACCATATAACTAGTGTAACTAGGGATGCCATGACACCTCTCTCATCCTTATCAACCTAGCTCTCTTACAATTTTGAGTTAAGTACCTAAGGAACCTGATCAGATCTGCATATACACCATACAACTAATCTATACTCTCCACCACTGACCATTTGGTATCAACACCCATCACTCACTCTCACCATTTATCCACTTCCTACTATCTCTCTTTTTCTTACTCTTATACCCCTCTAGTGCAGGTGCCACTATAAATTACACCCAGTACACTCTACTATGTGTATGGTTGTGAGCACCTTGAGGAGATAACCTTTGCAGAGTCAGTACCCAGTACATTCTGTGAAGTGGTTGGTAGTACGAAGGGTATCCAGCAGTGGAAACCAAGCCAAAAACTTACAAGCAAAATGTAGTCCATCCAATATTACATTTGTTTACAGTTGACAACACGTGCTGTCACGCACAAAATGACAACTTCCAAATCCAGTTTTCGCACTGGGTAAAAATGATCAAACTTTAAACCTCTGTAACGGTTTTTAAATTATTTTCTGGAAAAAGTTAAATATCTCCCTAGATTCAGCGTGGAAAATTACATCAATATACCAAATTTTAAAATTTCCACAGGTACAGCCAAACAAAAGATTCCATACATGTGTGTGTCATATAGATCGATGGAGTTGTGTTTCTAAATGAAGGTATTTTAGATAGGATTCTACATCATGTTGCTATGACTGCCATTCAATAGACTAGTTCTATAACAAGATTTATTATTACATAAATATATATTAAACGTATGTGTATGTATTTCGTATACATACACATATACACATCAATGCATGTGCATTTCTTTGTATATGTATACACGCACCTACACACACATTAAACTAACTACAAATCCATTTATTTGTGGTATATATTTATAGAACAAATGTAATAGAACCTGAAAAGGATAAAAAAAAAGACAGGCAGGTGAAGCTGATATACAGTTTGGTTATGTCCTATTTTAATGTCTTACTGAAAACTGCGAAAAATTGTGTGAAGTCATAAAAAATTCGAAATGGAAACAACGAAATGTACTTTGTTTTTTCTTCATCTATACTGGCACAAGAATACATATTTATTCAAAAAAATTTAACCTTCATTTCAATCGCCTTTTATATTGCGAAATAATACAAAGGCTTTCCATAAATATTTGGCAACACACGGTTCGATTAATGATAAAACAGATATAGTGTTTTAATCTTAAAGATATAGTGTATGGACACTCTTTACGTAAATGGTCCTTCGTTAGTTTTTGACAATCATCAGGTACACATCAAAGAGTCCATAGTAAAGATACTGAAAAGTGACAGCCAACAGAAAAGATCCACATGATGAAGACTCCTATCTAAAATACCTTCATGTAGAAACACAACTCCGTCGATACTCGGAGTTTATAATCTATGACACACACACGTATGCAAGTTCTCTGTAATTTAGAGTAAATTTTGACCGGCCACCTACTCGGTAGCAAGACTGAAGCCATCTGGTTTGTCGTTTGTGTACGTAAACAACGACCTCCAGTCCAAAATCCTTAAACACAAGCTATATTCTTCCCTTAATTGATAAATAAATCATCATTTTGTATAAATGACTTTAAAGATTAATTAGAGTTCATTATCTTTTTTTTTTCCTATGGTTTATTTTATAAACATAAAACAGTCCATCTACAACAGTTTGTAGACATTTGTATAAATTAATACTTTATGAGCCAATAAAGAAGCCAGTGATTTTTAAGACTAAATAAACTGACTTAATTACAGAGAATATTTATCCCCACTCAAACTATACTGCGGTAAATATCATGAAAAGAAACTCGTACTGGCTTTTGGTCTAAAGTGCAGTCTTGTTTATGATGTATTTTATAAACAGTAACCACAATACTTTAGAATATTGGTAGACATTCAAAGATTCCAGCATGTCATTTCTTCGTTAATCCTTTCTGTTTTATGTGGAAAGTCGTTGTTTACGTACCGACTCGACATGTTTACTACACACACACACACAATATATATATATATATATATATATATATATATATTATATATATATATACATATATACATATATACCGGAGTAAACACATAAATGTGAAACAAGGTGGAAAAAAGAGTACTCAAATACCAGTGGTAGAGTAATATGCTTTATTTAAAGCAGCAGAAAATTCAACAAAACCTGTTACTCTGAGTTTCCCGTTGCCGTTCATCGGACAGTTTTTGCTATATATATATATATATATATATATATATATATATGTCGTACACCATTCCTTCGTGTGATTGGTTTGAAAAATTAAGTTATTAAGATATTTTTTCTTAACATGAAACCGACGGTAGCCTTAATACACAAATCTATATATATGTGAAAGAATACTTCCTTCTCTATATATTACACACAGATATACATACGTGTATGTATGTATATATATATACACACTTGTGAGGGTGTGAGCATGTGTATAATGAAAATGTTGAGAAAGGCATGGACATCTTAACTGCTGCACAAACATGTGTTAAGTGCGTGTTTATGTTTTCTGACATCAATTCCTTAAAACCTAAAGCAATGTGGGAGGAAGATTGTCAGTTGGGAGGTTTAAATATTGTTGTTAATATTTACAAGAGTGATTAATGAAGGTAGCTACAAATGTAATTAATGGAAGCAGTCTTACCTCGCTGACTTCGTAGCCACCCCAGACACACATAAAATTGCCAAAGCAAGCAACCAGATGACCAGCACGGGCGGAAATCTCCTGAAATTTGCCAGTTTTAGGGGGATTCATTAGGGATGAGAGAGTTGAAGATGGAGAAATGCACAATGAAGGTGACTGTTCATGTCTAAATAGGAGAAATAGAGAAGGTGAGAGAATGAGGGAGGGAGAAATAGAGAGAGGTGGAAGGAGATACAGACAGAGGTGTAAGAATGATAGAGAGAGGTGGAGAGAGAAGAGGTGAGAAAGAAAGGATGAAATATAGACTGAGTGAGAGTGAGAGGATAAAAGAAATGAAAGAGGAGGTGAGAGACACAAGGCTGTAAGTTGTAAATATGACAGAGCTGTTTCGTCAAGACTCATAGACAGCGATAACCCAGCATATATATATATATATATTTATGAAGGTTTATCGCTGTCTATGTGTCTTATATATACACACACACACATATATATGTAAGATAAACTTACTTGGAAATGGATGCGTGGTGTGTGTTTATATATTGTAAATCATATATTCGAAGTTGTAGAGCTACAATTTTTCGTAGACGTGTAACTGTGATTGTGTGTAAGTAGATAAATGCAAAGATTTACTCTAACTGCAAATGTGACAGTTCTACGTGGTCGACTAGAAACAGCAGCTAAATTTTTCACTACTACTTACTACCTTAAAAACATACATATTGAATTATAGTTGTTCAACGTATACTGCCCCTAGAAATAAAAATGAGGGAAGGTCATGATTGGTATTTCTTCGATCATAAGTGGCGTGTTTAGATCAGAGCTGACTAGAGGAGGTTAAACAAGAACGAGTAGCTGTTAAACAACGGGATCAAACAATATAAATGGCAAGAGAACGAGTGAAATTGGTTTCAAATTTTGGCACACGGCCAGCAACTTCGGGGGAGGGAGTCAGTCGGCTATATCGACCCCGTGTTCAACTGGTACTTATTTTACCAAACCCGAAAGGATGAAAAGCAAAATCGACCTCGGTGGCATTTGAACTCAGACGAAATGCTGTTAAGCATTTTACCCGGCGTGCTACTGCCAGCTTGCTGTCTTGGGAGTACAAGCAATATAAACAAGAGTAACAGTAATACTAAGAATAATCACAAGAAATCCAGTTTCACGTGGCAATTTAGTCACGTCTACTGGTTTATCTTGTTGGAGCAGAAGATGGGAGAGTACCCATAGCCTTCTAAATCGTTGAGGTGAATTAGGTTGATGGGAGTTTTCAGTGTGTTGGAGTGGATAGGAAAGACCGGATAGTTTTAGTGTGTGTTCGGAGAGGGTGACACTGTTTGAACGAAGATAGAGGGGAGGAGGAGGCGATGGTATAGAGGAGAATATAGTGTGTCCAAGACAGAGGGCTGGTATAGCAAGTTTTTAGGGTTAATAAATCGTTGTTACACGGCTGGATAAAAGCTCACCTGTTGTTAAGTTAGTTTAATGTAGTGATCATTAAAATTAAAATTAAAAATATTAATGCAGTAAAGAAAAAAAAAACAATGTTTAATATTCTAATAATTTTGATTAAGTATGTGAGAGTTCCAGACACGTTTTTAAAATTTATTCTCAAATCTCCTTAACTAAGCTAATACTTCACCATACTTGGAAGTAACTCTGAATTCCAAACTTACTTTTTAAAATATATAATAAATCACTACATTTAATTACTAATGGTGCTTCTGTGTAATTAAGCTTAAGGGTATACAAAGTTTGTTGTTAGAGAGAGAGAGAGCACAGGCAGTTAGTGGTTTAATGATTGTAAGAATATTGCTAGGTAAATACCAATTGGCAAGATGATTTATTGGATATATGCAGAAAGGCCATAATTGAACAGTGCTCTAATCAAAGACATTCCAATCATGATCAACCCATTTATTTTATCTTCAGAAATAGTGATTTTTGGTGTATATTAGCCAATGTCTTTTCTTGAGATGGTAGGATGTGGATTGAGGAAGATTTGGCTGTTAATTTGGGCAAGTAGAGAGTATCAGAAGGTTATTTTCTCCTTGCAATATGGATAGTGTTCTTACCTTGAGCACAAACATCATTATGTATGGTTCAAAGGCAGCGAACTGGACAAAATGTATAGCAGTATTTTGTGCATCTTTATGTTCTGAGTTCAAATTCTGCTGAGGTTGGCTTTACCTTTCATCCTTTCAAGGTTTTGATCACTGGGGTTAATGTAATCAACCTACCCCTTCCTCCAAAATTTCTGGCCTTGTGCCAAAATTTGAAAGCATGAATATGCATGAATCACCTTGTGAATGTTGGATCACAGACTATAATTGTATGAGATATTATCACCATCCTTATTTAAGGTTCATATTCCATGCTGGCATGGGTTGAATGATCTGACCGGATACAATGCATTCTAAGACTATATCATGCTCCATTGTCTACTTTGGTATGGTTTCTGCAGCTGGATGCCCTTCCTAATGCCAACCACTTACAAAGTATACTGCTTATTTTTTTCATGCCACCAGCACTAGTGAGGTTACCAAGCAACCTTCAAGACTAAGATCTCCTGTGACTGAGTGGCACTACAGGAGAGAGGTGAGCAGCTTTATGCTATGAGATGTCGGATTAAAGTGAGGGCCAGAATAGAACAGATTTCTCACTGCAGAGAATAAATACCAGGCTTAAAAAAGTACTGGGGTCAATTCAAGGCAGTGCCCCAGCATGGCCACAGTCTAATGACTGAAACAAGTAAAAGATAAATGATAACAATAAATACAAGCTACTCACATTTTAGAGGAGAGGTTGGGGTGGAATTGGAAAGAGATAAAAGTAGTAGTCACTTGGTGTACCTTCAAGATACAAAGGGAGTTGAAGTGACTGGGGCCAAGAGAACCAGAAGTGTAGCTGCGTAGAGTCTGCAAGAGTGTATGGAAGAGTAAAAGATAGTGAGAAATAGGGAATGGGTGAGAGGGTGAGTTTAATGAAGAACAAGTGTTGTGGGATGATAAGTGGGGAAGAAGGAACAGTAAATGACAATTGTAGAAATTGGAGAAAGGTGGGGAAGAAGACTAACAGTGTAGGAAAAAAGGGAGAAAAACTGCAGAATAGTAATAGGTATGCAGAAGAGAATAACAAAACCGTTTTTATTCCCAATGCATGGCACCTAGGGCAAGTGTCTTCTACTACAGCCTTGGGCCAACCAAAACCTTGTGAATGGATTTGGTAGATGGAAACTGAAGGAAGCCCATAGTATATAAATATATATGAGTGTGTCTTTGTGTCCATGTCTGTCTTCTCGACCCCTCCCTCACCGCTTGACAAACAGTGTAGGTGTGTTTACTTCCTGGTAACTTAGTGGTTTGCAAAAGAGACCAGCAGAATAAATATCAAGCTTAAAAATGTACTGGGGTTGATTCAAGGTGGTGCCCCAAGATGGCTACAGTCTAATGACTGAAGCTAGTAAAAGATAAACATAAATAGCTAATTTAATTTTTTCCAATGGCTCAATCACAAGACTGATTTGTTGACAACAGCATGATTAGTTATAAATTTTCCACAGATCCATTACTGGATCAAATTGTGGTCAATATATCATTAGTTACATATTTCCAGTTGAACAATTAGTGATTAATAGCATCATTAATGATAGATTTCCAGTACATCAATCACTGGATCAAACAATTTCTGTCATGGAAGCATTTGTATCTTACATTATGATGTAAAATTTACATATTTTAGCAAGAAGAGAAAGTAGATATTCATATTGTATATTCCAGGAATCTTTTATCTTTCTACTTACTTCAGTCAGAAGACTTCAGCCATGTTGGGACACTGCCTTGAAGAATTTTAGTCAAATAAATCAGCTCCAGTACACATTATTCCCAAGCCTAAAGCTTAATCGAAATTCTTACATTCTCCCAGTTTCCTGTAATTCAGACCACCTCATGGTCCCAGCAGACAAAGTGGAAAAGTTTTTGCTCCAGAGGAAAGTGAGGGAGATGTGCTGGAGCAGCTACTCATGGGACTTACACTTGCAGATAACCATCTCTGCCCTGATAACGGTGAGCAGGAGTATGGTCTGGGGGCTGAGAAAACCAGAGGTCTCTACTACCTGAGGCTCAACTATAAACCTGTCAGAGAGCAAACAATACTTTAACAGGTTGCTTTTCTCAGCCTGATGAGCAATGGAGCCTGGGCTGGTAACTGAATACACCAAGTTGCCACTGGAGAAGGTGTCACAGCAAGTAACATTGCCATGGAATGGGAAAATTGTCATACATCAGGCCTTTTACTGTTCTTTTGGTCTAACCTTGCTGGTTTGAGTTGGGAAGAGAAGCCTGCAGTGTCTAAGCCATGCTTTATGATTTTGCTAAGGGTGGCATGGTGTGGAAGGTGACCAACACTATAATAGCATGACAATAGGTGAAGGCCAAAAGAATTCACAGTGCATCCACAGTGGCATTTGTGTAAATCAATGAACTTAGTTTTCCAATGTACACATCCCTCACTGATTTACAACAAAAGTTATAAACATGTAAACACAGACAAATAAATTGACATGAATGCATGTGCACACACATGGAGTGGTTGGTGTTAGGAAGGGCATCCGGCTGTAGAAACCATGCCAAAACTGACAATGGGATCTGGTGCAGACTCTGGCTTTACCAGCTCCAGGCAAACTGTCCAACTCACACCAGCATGGAAAGCGGACGTTAAATGATTATAATGATGATGACGATGATAAATATGTGCAAGCATAGCTGTGTGGTTTAGAAGCTGCTTTCCAACCATGTGGTGCATGTTACCTTGGGCAATTTGTCTTCTATTACAGCCCTTGGCCAACCAAAGCTTTGTGAATGGATATAGTAGAAAGACACTGAAAGCCCATCATGTATACACATACATATGTGTGTGTGTACCCTTGTACTGACCTCGTGTGTTGGCTGTAAACAAGCAAGACTGCCATAGAAGTGATGTTGTTAGTTTTCAGTCCTCTGAAAACCTCTGATGGAGAAATATTACCTTGCTTGGAAATAAGTCAGAGATGGTAACAAGAAGAGCATCAGGCTGTAGAAAGTCTGCCTCAATGAACTGTGACTGACCAATGCAACTGTGGAAAAGTGGATGTTAAAATGACGATGATAATGAGGATGATGATTTCTACCTTACTGACTATTCCTCTTTCTTAGTTCCTTTATGTTTTCCTCCTCCTTCTGATGGAGGACAAATATGAAATGTTAGATACTTTCTCTTTCCATTAAAGCATTAAGCTTATACCATATTTGTTGAACCTTGACCCTCTTGTGTTGACATTGAGAAAAATTTTATTTACATTGAACTTAACAACAAAATTTATGGGTCTATAATGCTGTTTTTATTTCAATCTTGCTATATGCTGTGAAACCTGAACTCTGTATATTGATGCAACATTCAAAAATTAGAACGCTTTCACCAACAAAAGCTTCATGCGATCTTGAGCATCAAATGGGAACACTATGTCACCAACAACAAAGTCCTGGAAGGTCCAACTATTAAAACATCAAATCACTGATCAAGAAACACTGTCTTCAGTGGTCAGGATATGTAGCAATAACTGAAGAGTCAAGTCTAATTCAGCAAGCTCACTTTAGGGAAAAGACCATGGGGTTGCTCTCTTCAAATATACAAACACCAACTCAAAACAACCCTGAAATCCACAGGATTTGAGCCTAAATCATTTGAAACACAAGCCCGAGACCTGTACCAAGTGGAAGTGTTCTGTCACTATGGGAATCAAAATCTTTGAAGCCATCAGAAGAGAAAATAAAGAAATTAAATGACAGGAGAGAAAGGCTTGACAAAATCAAACATTGTCCTCCACCAACAATATCATGAAGTCAATGCCATCAACTCTTCTATGCAAGAATGGGCCTACAGAGCCATCAACGTCAATACCATAAAGGAAGCATTCAGCAAAGAAGTAACTAAATTCTCAGAAATGAGATAAAGCTGCTACTGATGGCGATACACACATACATACACATCCAGCTCAATTCCCCATCTCTATCCATCTTACATATCCACCCATCCACCTTCTTAAACCTCTTTCTTATTCACCCTTGTACCTTGAAAGTATACTCTCACTATCTCTCTCTCCCTTTTCAGTTGGAGAAGCCATGTATTTCCTCTTCAGCAAGACACCTGTTCTTATCCCTTAATGTTATACCTCCAACTCAGTTGAGGGTTTTAGCTTACAAATTACTTGGTAACTCAAATTGTACTAATGTTACACACACACACAAAAAAAGCACCTGGTACATGCTATAAAGTGGTTGATGTCAGGTAGGGAGGGTGTCCAGCTGTTGAAACCATGCCAAAACAAACATTTGAGTTAGGCACAGTCCTCTGGCTCATCAGTTCCATGCCTGCATGGAAAATGGATGTTAAGCAATGATGATGATCTGTACATCATCATTATTTTCGTTTAACATCCATGTTCCATGCTAGCTTGGATCAGACAGTTTGACTGGGGACAGTAATCAACTAGCCTACAACATCAAAATTTCAGGCCTTGTGCCTATAGAAGAATACTATTAATTTCATCCTTTAAGGGTTAATAAAAGTGCCACTTGAACAGTGTGGTGCATGTAATCTACTAACCTCTCACCCTGAAACTGCTGACTTTGCGAAAATTTGGAACAGCATTATTATTTTAAGGTGGCAACTATTGTGTGTCAAAGGAGCATGCAATATCAATTATAGAGCACATGTAGTCCACCTTGGCCACCAACACAAGGTCTGGCTTGATGTGCTCAAGCACCAGGTTTGTTTGGGTTGAGAAATCTCGCAGGATTTTGCAACTCTCTGACTCCACTTCTCTCTGTGGTTTGTGCTTATACCACATGTCGTCTATGTCTAGCTCCCACTTTTCACAAAGTTTTCAATGTAGCACTTTTGCTACCTCATTGTGTTGCCACAACTTGTAATGGTTTTTGGGCAAGTGAAGAGCATTCATTCATGATATGGGCAATGGTTTTGTCAACTCTATTACAGATTTGGCACAGTGGAGACACTTGCTCATTCCTAAGTTTAACCCTCCAATTTGTGACCAAAGCATGGTCTTGCACTGCCAGAATTGTGCTCCTGGTCTCCTTTTTCCGTGTTCCCCTCTTCAACCAGTCCTACCTATGTTTTCTGCCAACTTCAGTTTTGGCCACATGGAACTTATTGTGTAGTCTCTTGTCGCATAGTGCTTCTTCATGTTCTTTGTGTTTTGATCATTTCTTTTGCCCTCATCTCTAACTGCCCCTAGCAAGGTTTCCTCACCGTAGGATAGATACCTTAGCAGGTTCCCAAGTTCAATATGCACACAGTTTTTCACACTTATCAGTCTCCTTCCCCCAATTTCTCTCTTCATGTATAAGTGATCAGTGTCTGCATGTGGATGATGAGCTCTGTGCATTGTTAGGAGCTTTCTTGTCTTCCTACCGACTCTTTTCTGTCCACTTCAGAATTCCAACACTATACTAAACCATAGCAACTGCATGTGAGTTTATTGCTGAAATTATATTTCTCACATTCAACTTTGAATTCAATATTTTCCTCAATCACTGCAAATACTCTTTTGGTGTCTTTTCTTTCATACCATTACAATTAATTCCATCTGACTCAAGTATTCCCAGATATTTATATTGAAATTCAGGTTTAATTGTCTTCATCATTTCACCACTTGGCATACATATATCTTCTTTTCTAACAAATTCTTCTCATCTCATCACCATTACAGCATATTTTAAAAGTCTAAACTTCATCTTAATAGTTGTGAAAATCTGCACAGACTGGACTAGATTGTCCAATTCTGTCTCACTTTTTATGAACAACTTCAAATCATCCATGAATAGCAGGTGGTTAAGATTTCCAATACCACTCGCCAGATCATACCCCAACTTATTATTATTATTATTATTATTATTATTATTATTATTATTATATTATCATCATCATCATCATCATCATCATTATTAAAGGTGGTGAGCTGGTAGAATCATTTGGATGCTGGACAAACTGCTTAGAGACATTTCATCTGTCTTTACATTCTGAGTTCAAATCTCACTGAGGCCAACTTGACCTTTCATTTTTTTAGGGTCAATAAATTAAGTACCAGTAAAGTACTGGGATCGATGTAATTGACTATCTCCGACTCCAAAATGTCAGGCCTTGTGCCTGTAGTAGAAACGATTACTATTATTATTTAAGACAGTGAGCTGGCACAATTGTTAGCACACTGGGCAGAATGCTTAGCAACATTTTGTCTGTTTTTATGTTCTGAGTTTAAATTTTGCTAAGCACTTTGGGGGTCAATAAAATAAGTACAAGCTGGTAACAAAAAGTTCCCAGACTAGTTAAGGTTGATAAAAAAAATGACTTATTTACCTAAGTTTTAACATCATCTCCTTCAAAATAGTCACCTTGTGCAGCAAAACATCAGTGCCAGTGTTCCTATCACTTTTGGAATCCGGCCTGGAAATAATTTTCCATAAATGAGTCAAGGACCTTCTGCAATTTGCTCTGGATCCTGACAACAGCTTTAAAACAGTGACCTTTGAGCTGCATTTTCATCTTTGGAAAGAGATGGAAGTCAGCAGGTGCTAAATCTGGCGAATAGGGCAGGTGCAAAAGTGATACCATGTTGTTTTTGGCAAGAAACTTATGAGTGAGGAGAGTTTGGTAAAGAATCCAATTCTTTACACTCCACAGATCCAGTTGCTTTTGCCAAATGTCCTCCTTCAAACACTTCAAAACATGATAAGAGAATTTCAATTGATGGTTTGGCCCTGGGGGTGAATTCTTGATGCACAATACCACATTTCCAGGGTTGATGCTTATAGCAGGTTTTCTAGATCGCTCATCATCTTCCAGGGTCGTTCTCCCATTTTTGAAGCACCTGTGCCAATGAAACATTGCATACAACTCATTGCCTCATCACCATAAGCTTACTGAAGCATGCTCAATGTCTGTAGCAGATTTCTCAAGTTTAATGCAAAATTTCACTTTGGCTTTTAGTTCCTCTCTGTCACAAAAGCACAGACTACAACATACACATGATCACAAAAACACAAATTTCACAACTTGTGAAGTAAATACAGTGATGTCACTTGGCACACTGCTTCATGAAGGTCACAGCTAGCTCTCACTTCATACACAACCATATACTGCTATCTGTTGGCACACTACAGAACTAGTCCAGGAACTTTTTGATATCTCATACTAGTCAAGTACTGAGGATTGATGTAATCAACAACCCACCTCCCAGGAACTTGCTGGCTTTGTACCAAAATTTGAAACCATTTTTATGATTATTATTGAGGCAGTTGACTGGTAGAATCATTAGCCAGCTGGGTAAACTGTATAACAGCATTTTATCTGTCTTTATGTTCTGAGATTAAATACCACTGAAGCTGACTTAACCTTTCATCTTTTTTTGGATCAATAAAATAAGTACCAGTTGAGTGCTGGGGTCAATCTAATCAACTTGCTCTTCTCTCAGAACTGCTGGCCTTGTACCAAACTTTGAAACTATTATTATTATTATTATTATTATTACATTTGGGTTTAAATTTTGCTAGGATTTTACATTTGGTCTTTCTATCAACTTTGTCTTTTTCTCAAAGATATGTGGCCTTGTATCCAGATAAAAAATAATCATTATTATTATTACTAAGGCAGCGAGCTGGCAGAATCATTAGCATGCCGGGCAAAATGCTTAGTGGCATTTCATCCATCTTTATATTCTGAGTTCAAACTCCACCAGGGTCGACTTTTCCTTTCATCCTTTTGGGGTTGAAAAAATAAGTACCAGTTATGCACTGGAGTTGATGTAATTGTGTCTATAGTAGAAAGGATTATTATTATAATATGAGGTAAACAAACTCCTTAAAAATGCAGGGAGAGCTTCCATGATATTTGCAGTTTCTTTGAGCCTGTCATGGGGCAGGGAACTGAGGAAGAAGCCATAATGTGGGTTGTTACAATAGGAAACATGTATATCGGAAAATTGACTGTCTGCAGCATCAAAAATGTTTGCTGCAAAACTTTAATCTGCTGCATAATATCCCCCTGTTGCACAGTTTCATTTCATTTGCTGCATTGCTTTCCTCTCTCTCTTTCATGCATAACTTTGCTATGTCTACTGCAACACTTTACTCTTCTGCACAGCTTCTCTCTCTCTCTGTTGCACAATTTGACAATGTTGCATAACTTTAACTTCTTTGATGCACAACTTTATTCCATCTGTTGCATATTTTTATCTTTCTGCTACATAACTTTCCTGTCTGTTGCATGCATAAGTTTACGATCTGCTGCATAAATTTCTATCTATTTACTGCACAGCATCCTTCTATCTTCTACATAAATTCCATTATCTCATCAAATTTACACTGTCTAATGCTCTGCTTCATTCTATATACAATATAACATTTTCTGCTGCATATCTTTCCTGCACCTCATGCACAACCTGACTCTAACAGCTGTATAATTTTACTGTCATATATTCTATTTTCCATTGACTGCTGCACACCTACATTGTAACATAACTTCAGATTAATTAATGCAGACACGACGTATAAGATCACTATCTACTGTATAATTCCACATTGTCTATTGCACATCTTTACTCTGTTACATATCTTCATATTGGTTTTAAATATTTTGGCACAAGGCCAGGAAGTGCAGGGGAGGGGATAAGTCAATTACACATCCCCAATATTCAACTGGTACTTATTTTACGGACACCGAAAGGATGAAAAGTCAACCTTGGCCTAATTTGAACACAGAACATAAAGACAGACAAAATGCTGCTAAATATTTTGCATGCTAACAATTCTGTCAGCTTACCACCTTACATCTTCAAATTAAAGTATATTTATTATATAGCTTCACTCTATCTGCTGCACAACTTCAGCTTAAAATGCATTTGCTGTACAACTTCACTTGTTTGTTACACTGTGTCCTAACATCTCCTGAACATGAGCCTAAATATATAGATAAACAATGATTGAATATTGCATTGAGAATCCGTTTTAACTTAGTAAGGCAGTCTCACAACCACTTAAAGATAGTCAGCTACTAACAGAGTGAAACTAGGCAGTAAAAAATTATGTAGTGTTGCCAAAGATAGTAAAACTAATCCTATCTGCACTCTTTCATGGTTCTATAGATTAGTGACTTGTGGAACTGTACCAAATAGTTGTTATATATGTATGAGAAGCACATGGCTCACTGCTTAGAGCATTGGGCTTACAATCGAGTGATTGTGAGTTCAATTCCCAGACTGGACTGTGTGTTGTATTCTTGAGCAAGGCACTTTATTTCACGTTGCTCCAGTTCACTCAGCTATAGAAATGAGTTGCAACATCACCCTGTGTCAAGGAGAGGAGAGATTAGTATGTATGGTTGATTGCTGGTCTTCTACAAACAGCCTAACTCAGACTTGTGCCTTGGTGGGGAACTTCTAGGTGCAATCCCAAGGTCATTCATGACTGAAGGGACTTTTTAATGTATGAAGGGACTTTTTAACCATTGTGAAGATCGAAATGAATTATAACCCATGAATAAGAAACCATTGACAGTGAAAAATAAGGATAAATTATTTTAAACCAACTCATAATAAAATACAACTTGCTCATTGGCTTCGAAATAGGGGTACAGGGGCACCTCTTAAAATTTTGGGGGAGCAATTAAAAAGCATTGAACATCTTCCTGAAAAACTTCATCATAGAAACATTTTTGGACTAATCTAAAACATTACTTTTCCATTATTGGATTTATCTAATTTGATTGATGTACAACTATAATGGTTTCAAATTTTGGCACAGGGCCAGAAATTTTGGGGGGAGGGGTTCAGTTGATTACATTGACCCTATTGATCAAATAGTACTTATGTTATCAACTCTAAAAGCGATGAAAGGCAAAGTCAACTTCAGTGGAATTTGAATTCAGAACATAAAGACTGAAGAAATACACTAAGCTACTGTAGCCTCAGATTAATGAATATCTTCAAAGTGAAATCTGATAGATATAAGCTATATGGAATCCCATCATATGTATGTATGCATTTCTGTCTTTGAAGGTGCAAACCCAACAGATGATTTGTTAACAGAGTTTAGTTGCTTGGAGGTTATAGTATGGTAGAAGGTACAGCACAGTGGGACTGAACCCCAAACCACATGATTCAGAAGTGAACTTCTTAAAAATACAGTGAAGTCTCTGTGTGTGTGTGTGTGTGTATATATATATATATAAAGAGTAAAGAACCTCTTCAGTCAGGAATGACCTTAGGATTGCTTCTAGAAAGCTCCCCTCCTAGGCACAAGTCCAGGCAAGGTTGTTCATAGATCAGCAGTTGCCCATGCATACCAGCCTCTTCATGCCATCAATGTTAACGAAGGGAAAGGCAAAGGCTAATACAGCTTGGCACCAGTGATGTCACAACTCATTTCTACAGCTGAGTGAATTGGAGTAATGTGGAGTAAAGTGTCATGCTGAAGAACACAACACACAGCCTGGTCCAGGGATCAAACTCACTACCTCATGATTGTGAGCGCAATACTCTAACCACTGACCTATATATATATATATATATATATATATATATATACACACACACTTATACACATTTATCCAATTCATGCCATCATGTAAAACAATGGACAGAAAAATGAAATGGATACATACACACACACACACACACATATATATATATATATTTACACACACAAACATACATATGAATATGTGCATGTGTCTATAAATATCTATCACCATATTTCCTGTCCATGTGCCTTATTTTGGTTGAAGGCTAGCAGCCAGCTATTTACAATAAAAGCAGACAATTTTCACACTTATACTTTGAATACCAAAGTTAAACATTTTTAGATGAATAAAACAATATATTTGATTCTCAGCAATTGTTTCTCATTACAGCAATTATTCAGTTAAAATTTGAAAACAATAATTTAAATAAATTTAAACACAGTGCATTCTGAGACATAATTATCAAATTTTCTAAATTTTCAATAAATAAATTCTGTGAAATACAACAGTAACAATGGAAACATTTCTTTGCTCATACTATTTTGATGGCATACACAGAGTAAAATTACATTCCTAAATAGAAAACTACATTCCTAAATATTCTTTCTGTATTTCAACAGAGAACCATTCTAGCTACTGACCTTATCTCACCTTCAGCCATAATGCAGATTACATCAATTACAATACTACAATAGTTACTCTAGATCAGATGTTCATAAAACAGCAGAATATGTTTTTAAAATTCCAATTGCCATCATGAAACAAGGTAAAAGTATTGAAGCTTAAGTCACAATTCAACACAACTTCACCAGACACTATAAATTTCAAACTGTAACTGATGTCAAAAAATATATATTAGTAATAGAGGCAGAAGATTTTGTTGTATTTAGGAATGGTCATGTTGCCAGTGTAGTCAGAATCTTGCAAAACAAATATATAAACGTAACAGAGGCAGAAGAGTTGTCTATAAATGCTTATCAATATAGGATTTCATTATAGGGACAACTCTTCTGCGAAATGATTGTAAGATGCTTTAAATAATTAATCCAAAACTTTTAAAGTGTCATATACATTATATATTTATATTTATTTATTTATATATTTTTAATACAACAATCATTCTTCACATGTGTATATCTTTCTGAGGAGTTTTGATATTGATTTCCTAATATTAATAATAATATATTATTAAAAATATATATATATATAATAGAGGCAGTATTAATAGTGAAAGGCAATATTTATGCTTTATGAGGAACCTCTTACCATAGTAAAGAAACACAAGCTCAGGTCGTTCAGGCACGTCACCCACTCATCAGAGATGGCCAAGACAGTCCTTCGGGGAACATTCAAAGGTAGCAGAGGAAGAGGTGGGGAAACAAACACCTATGAGTGGACAGGCCTAAAGATGAGAAATGCATTGCGAGAGGCAGAAGACAGAGACGAGTGGAGGGATCTGGTTATAAAGTCATCAGTGGTGTCCCAACATTCAGCCAGACTACAGGATATGTAATGTAAAAAAGGTGGACAATGTAAGTCATGTGCCAGAATTAAACTAGAACACAAGCTAGGTTAAATATTTGAATGCAGTTTTTCATTCAAACAATAGTATGTTTTAAAAAGAAAAAGATGGAGAATCATTCTGTATTTAGTTACCAGGACAATTCAAAGACATTGCTGCAATGTTGAGATGAGAGATTCTTGCAAACCTCCTTGAAACTGGTGACTCTACTCAAATTTGAGTGAAGTATTAATGTATTTAGTTCATCATACACATATTGATTGTAGCTTTTGAAGAATATTAAGGTTGATAATATGGCTCCCTTTAACCAATGTCATTGTCGTCATCATCATCATCATCGATTAACGTCTTTTTCAATGCTGGCATGGGTTGGATGGTTTGACCGGGAACTGGCAAGCCAGGAGGCTGCACCAGGCTCCAATCTGATCTGGCAAGGTTTCTACAGCTGGATGCCCTTCCTAATGTCAACCACTCCGAGAGTGTAGTGGGTGCTTTTTATGTACCACTGGCACAAGAGCCAGTCAGGCAGCACTGGCATCAGCCACATTCAGATGGGTTTTTTTTCACATGCCACCGGCACAGGGGCCAGTCAGGGTAGGGTGGGGAGCTGCATCAACCATGTTCGGATGGTGCTTTTTACATGCCACCGGCACAGGGAGCCAATCAGGTGGCACTGGCATTGACCCACACATGAATGGTGCTTATTACATGCCACCAGCATGGGAGCCAGTCATAGTTGGGCTATGACCTTCTCCGTGACCTTCATCAACTGATCCAGCAGTTTGATACCCCTGTAGTTATTTCTATCTAAAGCATCACCTTTACCTTTATAGCAGTTGACTATGGTGCTTCTACACCAGTCATTGGGTATGACTCCTTCAGTTATGAAAAGTGTGGTTATGGAAAGTGACCAATTTTTTATTTGCAGTATGGCATGTTCTGTTCTTTCTGAATAAAAAGAACATTCAGAGTAGTGGCCAGTTAACACCAAAATGGTATCTTCACCTATAGATTGATTTCTTCATGGGAACAAGAAGACATTCATTGCTAAAAGAGCTGAACTTTATTTTAGCTGAAATTTCAGATGGCACAGTAAGAGAGAGGGAATATGTCACTAGTTAACTTCTGCATTTCTCTGAACAGCTTCAGGAAAACAAGTTTGGGTGACACAATTTGGAATAAGCTGTTGCAAATTTAATCAATCTATAGGTGAAGATGTCATTTTGTGTTAACTAGCACCTGCTCTGAATGTTCTGCTTGTTCAGAAAGAACAAAACATGCCATACTACATCGGTTGATGGAAATTGAAAGAAGCCTGTCATATATATATATATATATATATTATATATATATATATATATTATATTAACTTGGAGATAAAACCACTATTAGGCAAATCAAACAGTGAAAATCATAAACCAATAACTAGTGGTTTTATCTCTAATTTAATATAATATATATATATATTTATACTATAAAATTGGATTTAATCTTATATCTAATTTTTCCCTGTAAGTTTGGATTTACTCCCTAATATTATTATTATTATTATATATTATATATATATATATATATTTAAAATGAATATAATTACCACACAAGAACACGGAGTTTCTACCCTTGGCATGTAGCTTCAACCGTGTTTTCTGACGTGAATTTGCTACCCAGGTATCAGTTAACCGAATTATCAATACTAGGATAATTCATTCACCTACTTATATATATATATATATATATATGCATGTATATATACATACGTGTGTGTGTGTTTGCCCCCCCCCCACTGCTAGACAAGTGGTGCTGGTGTGTTTACATCTCCATAACTTAGTGGTGATAAGTACCAGGCCTTAAAAAATGAGTACTGGGGTTGATACATTTGACTAAAAATCCTTCAAGGTGGTGCCTCAGCATGGCCACAGCCTAATTAATGACTGAAACAAGTAAAAAATCAAAACAAAAAGGAAAAAGAGATGTATGTGAGCATATCTATATTTCTCTGTCTGTCTGTTTCTCTCTCTCTATATATATATATATGTACACATACAGGTGTGTGTATATGAATGTATGCCCATGTGAATGTGATAATCTGATGCTTATTTGTACAGCTGGTTGCCCTTGCTGACACTCACCACTCTACTATGATGGGTTGGAAACTTGTACCAACTCCACCGACTGAGGCAGTGTGAGCTATGTATCCCAATTGACTATGGTTACACTTGATCCAATGACTGTGTGGTTGGTAGTTTAGCATTTAAATTGACAAATATTCTTGTTCATTTACATATATACATATACACATATATATATACATACAAACCCTTATACAAAGACACACAGATGTATATACACAATTAACAAAACTCCAAGTTTTTACATAAGTATCAGGATAAAACATTGTTTGTAGATTTTTATTAACAAACAAATTAATAATAAAGCAGAATACTTGTAGAGTACTGTATAAATGCATATAGTATAGTAGTGAATTATATAATATAGTGCAGTGCAGTACTTTGCAGAATAGGGGTAGCTTATCCTGTTCAGGCTATATTATTAGCATTATCCTGCATTTGAGAATTTAAAATCACTTCTTTAACTTTCTAAGACATCTCAATGCTTCTAAAGCAAACTTCATTTGTTTGTTTACGTTCATTGTAATTTGAATTTATAATATGGTATATTGCAATATATACTACAATATAATACATTACTGTAGAGTAGAGCACAATACTATAAACTGTACTATGAGGAAAACATCAGTGTTTGAGATACACATCGGTCAACATCAACATGTGGCCTTAAGGAAGACAAATCAATACAGTACAGTATGGTAGGGTACATTACATTACAGAACAATAAGGCAGAATTCAATATGGTAGAGTACAGTACATTACAAGAAAAAAATGTACTACGTATTGCCTGTGAAGAAAATATCTGTTTGGTACATACTGCACTCCAGTCAACATAATAAATGTGGTAGAGTACAACATGCAGTGTAGTAGAGTACCACATGGTAGAGTACAGTCCATTGGAATACATTGTAAGAGAGTATAGTACGGTAAAATACAGTATCTCTGAGTAAAGTACAGTATTAGTATCCAAGATATTTGAAGTTGAAATCACTCTAAAATAGTTTTCACTAGGAATGAGTTGCTGTCTGGATGAATTTATCCTGAAAAAAAAAAGAAATAATAAATAAATGAACAAGAAGGAGGAGGAGGAGGAAGATTTGTAACTGAGGCACTACTTGACAACTATTGTTGGTGTGTTTATGTCCACATAACTTAGTGATTCAGCAAAAGAGACTGATAGAATAAGTATGTGGCTTTAAAAAAAAGGTACTGGGTTCAAATTATTCGATTAAAAATTTGTAGTGACACCTGGTTTCAAATGCTGCTTTGGGATTTTCATCCATGCATGGGCAGGGATTAGAGCCTTCCGGAAGCCCCTTATGCATATGCACAGTCACCAGCAGCAGCTAGACCAACTTAGACCAGCTCCGTGGAGCTGGAATTCTGAAGGCAATCCATGACTTTCGCGAATCTGTGAAGAATGCCTTCACAATTGTGATTAAACTGACTCTGCTGTTTCCACACTTCAGCGAACTGGCTACTGATTGTCCAGAGATGTAACGCTTGTACAGACAGAAAAATAAATATTGTTATTTGTTCAGAGATTCTTGTTCCTGTTATTTTCCTTTCCACGACTATGTAAGGAATTGTGAGGCACCAATCCAGTGCCAACCTCACTTCCTACAATTGGTGACCCTGACGAAGAACATTAGCAGCCAAGACTCTGACTAGTGCCTGTTTTCACAATGGTGAAAGGAAAAATGGAGCTTATTCAAGGTGGTGCTCCAGCATGGCTGCAGTCTAATTACTGAAACAAATTAAAAATAAAAGATATATCATCATCATCATCGTTAAACGTCCGCTTTCCATGCTAGCATGGGTTGGACGGTTCAACTGGGGTCTGGGAAGCCAGAAGGCTGCACCAGGCCCAGTCTGATCTGGTAGTGTTTCTACAGCTGGATGCCCTTCCTAACACCAGCCACTCCATGAGTGTAGTGGGTGCTTTTTACGTGCCACCGGCACAGGTGCCATATGAGGCTGGCAATGGCCATGATTGGATGGTGCTTTTTACGTGCCACCGACACGGAGGCCAGTCGGGGCTGCGCTGGCAACGGCCATATTCAGATGGTTCTCTTACGTGCCACCGGCATTGGTATCACAACTACAATTTCCATTGATTTTGATTTCGATTTCACTTACCTCAACAGGTCTTCGCAAGTAGAGTTTTGTGTCCCAAGAAGGAAAGGTATGCATAAGTGGACTGGTTGCATCCCAGGTAGAGGCCATGGGTTATAGTCTCACTTGTCCAGCCGGGTCTTCTCACGCACAGCATACTTCCAAAGGTCTCGGTCACTATACATATGTGTGTATGTATATATATATATATATATATATATATATATATATACTAGCAGAAAACTAGGCAGGGGATAGTATTTCTGCTAGTAATAACAACAGTAATTTCTAATTTAGGCACAAGGCTGGAAGAATGAATGGCAAACTTGAGCTTCATAGGATTTGAACTCATTACTGCAAGGCATTTTTCTGACACTCTCACAATTCTGCAACTTCATCTGTGCTGCTGTTATTTAGCCCCACATCAGTATTGAATGAGCAGACCTCCGATCAAATGTGTTGAATATGTAATTATCCCATTTTATTTTTAGGTGTAATGTGTCTAGGATCATATTATCCAGGCTATACATGTCCTTCCTGTTCTAAGATGGTAAGCTGTAATTTTAGGGGTATTTGGTGGCTCTTTGTAGCACGTGAAATTACTCTCAATTTCACTTGTAATAATGATATTGCTAGTGATGATGACAATGATGATGATGATAACGATAATGATGATGATGATGAATTGATGATGAAGATGACAGTGACTACGTCTAAAAAGAGGGAAAACAGAAAATCACCTTGATGAATGTACTGGAATTGGTTGCCTGCAAACCAAGTGTTCTGAGGACCACTAATGGACTGAAATGTGTTCCATACAGCTTTTGTAGACCATCTATAGCGGCAACAATAGGCAAAACATCTCTTTGGCGTTGTGATTCATATGACAACAGATGGTTTAAAGAGCCTACAGAATGACACAAATAGCATGGCAGGATGAATAACTGAATGTAAAACAATTGAAAGAAGTTTGAACCAAGTGAAAGTCATCTTTACTATTGGTTAGATGATTAATTAGTAATGGACATCTAGTAATTAATAATAACTTGGGGCATACTAACATGTTTAGTGGGAAACTTAAATACAGGAAACATTGTACATTGTGTGTGTGTGAGAGAGATTTGAAAATGCCCTGTAAGTATTAATGTAGCAAGGACAGTGGACAGGCAGAATTGTTAGAGCCTCGCAGTATTTCAGTTTCCATCAATCAAATCTACTTACAAGGTGTTCATCAAACCTGGGGTATAGTAGAAGACACTTGCTTAAGGTGCCTATCTATGCCTCTGTGTGCATGTGTAACAGAATATATATATTTATATATTACCTTTTATCTTTTATTTCAGTCACTAGATTGCAGCCATGTAATAATTGTACGAGTTGACCATAGTACTTCTATTTTAAGCCTAGTACTTATTCGAACAGTCTCCTCTGCCAAACCACTAAGTTATGAGGATGTACACAAAGTAGTGATGGAGGATAAACAGAGACACAAACACATAAGTATATATACAATGGGCTTCTTTTAGTTTCCGTCCATCAAATCCAATCACAGGGCTTTGGATTGCCTCGGGCTATAGTAAAAGACACTTATCCAAAGTGCCATGCAGTAGGACTGAACCCAGAACCATGTGGTTGAGCAGCAAACTTCTTACCTTGGGCTCAACAAGGCTTTATGAGTAGATTTGGCAGACAGAAATTATATATATATATATACACACACATATATATCACACACACACATGTCGTCTTTTTGTGTGTTTTTGCGTTCTTGTCCCACTTTGCAATTTATATTTTATATTTAATTTCTATACATATATTATTGCGGCGTAACGTACCCCTATCTCCTATGTATACACATTTTACCTTGTACGACGTCTTTACACACACTCTCTCTATAGTCTGTGTCTTTCTCTTTCCTTGCCTCTGATTCTTCCCCCATTCTCATTTGCACCGTCATTTCTATTGCTAAGCCAATCCTGTTTCTTCTCCCCTCTTTGATTCCTTGTTTCTCTCTCTCTCTCCCCCCTGGTGCCTTCGTCCCTTTCTTTCTCTCTCTCTTTGATTCCTTGCTCCCTGCTTTTCTTTTTCATTCTCTTTCTTCCATGCTCTCACGTGACCGCCTTCAAACTGGTCTTTTCGGCTTGACCGCTGCCATGTTAACGTTTGTTTTCGTTTGCTGCAAAGGCATTTTTCAAATATGCCAGCCAAGATAAGTTAAAAATTGTCTAAAGTCGTAAGACACCCGCTGTTTTTGTCCTCTTTACTCTTTTACTTGTTTCAGTCATTTGACTGCGGCCATGCTGGAGCACCGCCTTTTAGTCGAGCAAATCGACCCCGGGACTTATTCTTTTGTAAGCCCAGTACTTATTCTATCGGTCTCTTTTGCCGAACCGCTAAGTAACGGGGACATAAACACACCAGCATCGGTTGTCAAGCAATGCTATGGGGACAAACACAGACACACAAACACACACATGTATACATATATATATATACATATATACGACAGGCTTCTTTCAGTTTCCGTCTACCAAATCCACTCACAAGGCATTGGTCGGCCCGGGGCTATAGCAGAAGACACTTGCCCAAGATGCCACGCAGTGGGACTGAACCCGGAACCATGTGGTTGGTTAGCAAGCTACTTACCACATAGCCACTCCTGCGCCTGCTTACCATTCTTGTTTTTTTTTCTATTTTTTGTTTCTTGTATTTATATTCGTGTGGCATCCGGTCTTTGTTTCGTATACATTCGATCATCTTTCCAAGAAATCTAATGCCTGTGGCTTAGTTTTTCCTTGGGGCTGGCCGGTTCGGAGCGATATCGAGATTAAACAGCCGAAATTGCTAAGATGATCCGGTTCCCGACTGAAGATTAGAGGCTTCGAGTGACCCGTCTGTTTTTTTTTTTTTGTGTCGTCTCTTTGTGTGTTTTTGTGTTCTTGTCCCACTTTGTAATTTATATTTTATATTTAATTTCTATACATATATATGTATACATATATATACACATGTGTGTGTGTGTCTTTGTGTCTGTGTTTGTCCTGGTAATTTAGCAGTTCAGCAAAAGAGAAGAAAATAAGCACCAGGCTTAAAAAATAAGAATGGGTTAATTCATTCAATTAAAAATTTTCAAGGTGCTGCCCCAGCATAGCCCTCAGTCTAATGACTGAACCAGGTAAAAGCTTATATATATATATATGATTTATAAATGTGTTTAATACTTAATTTCATATATATTTATATATATGTGTGTGCATGTATGTGAAATTATTAAAGTAAATATCATTTACAATAAAATTTGCAGTGACTTCAGAGAAAAATTTCCACTACAGTTCCCCTGCATTCAGTGTCTTCAACTGTCACTCACTTTCACTCCATTTCTGGTACTAGTTTCCCTCTACCAGTATGACCAAGAAGACACATGTTGTGTTTTACCGTATGAGATTGTGTCAGGTGCTCTGGCATTAATAGCTTCTTGGATGACATGTTCTAGAGGTTGTGTGAGTGCTACAAGCCATTTTGGTAGGAATCCAGGATGGAATGACTTGGAAATTGTAACAAGTATATGACATGAACTTGGCTTCACTAAGAATTGAACCTGTACCACTGCAAACTAGTGCTTGTATGTGGCTACACGACCACAACATATAAATACACAAACATACAAGAACTAATGAAGGAACTTCTTTCAACCTGCTAAAAATACCAACTGAATCTTTTGTAAACCCTACCTTATTGTTATATAAAAAGACACATCGGATAATGTTGTCCAAGACGTACTCTCATAGAAGATATTGTATGGCTGGAGTGACTGTGATCACAGGCCTACTTTATTGGGTTAACCTGAGGTAAAGTGGACATCACTGGTGTTAGAACTTGAAGGAATGGAACTAAACACTGGAATGCATTTTGTTTGATACTCTACTGATTCTATCAAACTAATCATCCAACTGGAATAAATATTTAATTAATTAGTAAATCTGGCTGTGTGGTTGAGAAGTTTGCATCACAACCATGTGGTTTTATATTCAGTCCCACTGTGTGGCACTTTGATCAAGTGTCTGCTACTAAAGCTTCAAGTTAGCAACAGCTTTTTGAGAGTGGATTTTGTAGACAAACTGAAGGACATCTGCCATAAGCATATATACATACATATACATGCATGCATCCATGCATACATACATACACACACACACACACATTCAGATGGTGCTCTTAGCGCTCCACTACCATGGATGCCAGTCATGCGGTGCTGTCATCGAATTTGATATATATATATATATATATATATATATATATATATAACGTAAAGTGTACTAGCCATCTGAATGTGGCTAGCCACTGGGGGTGGGGTGTTACTGACGCTTTTAGCCCCAAGAGATAGACGTCTCCAGCTGGCCTTAGAAAACAATTTCAGTGCCCTTGTGTTATTTGCAAAGGGAGGTCATCCTCCCTCGAAAACCTAAGTGATACATACGGACTATAGTTTCAAGGTTTTTGCCTCTCGTCAACGCATGGTAAACACCGGTTTACGATGAAGGAGACCTTTGCAAATAATATGTAACGTTTTTCCCAGCAACCACAGTCACTGATTTAGAAAAACTGTCTGAAAGCATTAATAAATCTCCGAACGAGATATAAACAGTAACCGCTCGACAACGTAAAGTGTACTAGCCATCTGAATGTGGCTAGCCACTGGGGGTGGGGTGTTACTGACGCTTTTAGCCCCAGGAGATCGACGTCTCCAGCTGGCCTTAGACACAATTTCAGTGCCCGTGTGTTATTTGCAAAGGGAGGTCATCCTCCCTCGAAAACCTAAGTGATACATGCGGACTATAGTTTCAAGGTTTTTGCCAACGTTAAATATTATTTGCAAAGGTCTCCTTCATTGAAAACCGGTGTTTACCATGCGTTGACGAGAGGCAAAAACCTTGAAACTATAGTCCATATGTATCACTTAGGTTTTCGAGGGAGGATGACCTCCCTTTGCAAATAACACAAGGGCACTGAAATTGTGTCTAAGGCCAGCTGGAGACGTCGATCTCCTGGGGATAAAAGCGTCAGTAACACCCCACCCCCAGTGGCTAGCCACATTCAGATGGCTAGTACACTTTATGTTGTCGAGCGGTTACTGTTTATATCTCGTTCGGAGATTTATTAATGCTTATATATATATATATAGGGAAAGTTTACGTAAAAAAACAAAAGGCGAAGACAGGTGGTGTACAAAACAAACAGATGTATTAGTATAACGCTCAGGAATAGAAAAAGTCTTTTACGTTTCGAGCCTACGCTCTTCTACAGAAAGGTACACAGAAAAAACAAGGAGAGAAAAAAATGTGTGTAGTGGCTAACGCTCTATCATGGCGTCTGACACACACACATATATATATTAGGTATCATAAGAATTTATAAACTTTCAAGAGTGTGTGTGATAATTCATTTTTGGAATTGGGTCTCAAAGTCCATACAAAGCTTGACATAACTATCGCCCCGTCAGTCTTACAAGCTGCATTGCCAAACTGATGGAATCCTGTTTCAGAGAAACCCTCTGGAACTTCTGGAAGTCTCACAGCCTCATCCAGCCGTCACAATTCAGATTTATTCCTAACTCCAGCTGCTGTAATCAACTCATCGAGTTTCTTGAGGACGTTACCCAAATCACTGATCGCGGATCCTAGGTGGATGTTGTTTACCTGGACTTTGCTAAGGCTTTTAACTCTGTGCCACACAAAAGACTTATGGTGAAGCTTTCTGTGTTGGGTGTAAGAGACGAACTCTATAACTGGTTGAAGTCTTTTATTTTCGGCCGAAAAGAGGTTGTCACAGTTCTAGGACAGCACTCTTCGCCCTATGAGATGGCATCTGGTGTACCACAGGGATCTGTTCTTGGACCCCTTTTATCTGTTGCATATGTTAATGACATTGATGCCAACTTAAAGAATGCCACAGTGCTGAAATATGCAGATGACATCAAGCTGTACCTCGAAATAAAGAGGTCAAATCCTGTACACTATAGATCCCTATTGCAAGCAGACCTGGACACAATGCAGCAGTGGATCATGGACTGGCAACTAAAGCTGGCTGTGGGCAAATGTACCACCATGCATTTTGGGAGGAGAAACCCAGCGTCCACCTACTCCCTCCACAATACTAGTCTCAAAAAGTCTTCGTGTGAACATGACCTGGGTGTTATTGTCGACAGTGATTTGCGTTGGACAAAACACATCGCTAAAATTGTCAAGAAGGCTGAGGGTGTCTTGGCATCACTCACCAAATCCTTTGTGAGCCGCTCTCCGGCTATCTATCTGCGGCTTTATATAGCTATGGTAAAACCTCACCTGGAATTTGTATCACCAGTATGGAACCCCTATCTTGCCCAGGATATCAATCGTCTGGAAGCCATTCAGCGACGTGCAACCAAAAGAATACCCTCCATCAGGCATTTGCCATATCCTGAACGCCTTACTTCCCTGGGCATGGACACATTGAAACTCCGACGTCTGGCAGCTGACTTGGCAGACACCCATAAAATTATTAACCATCTTACAAACAATAACTCTGAGCACCTTTTCAAACTCCACCCATCTAACACCTGTGGACATATTTACAAAGTCAGAAAACAGCACAGCTCCCATGACTTCAGGAAACATTTTTTCACGCTGAGAGTTGCTGAAGCCTGGAACAAACTGCCGGCATCAGTTGTTAGTTGTCGGAGCACTGCATCCTTCAAAACTTCCATGCTTTCTGAGATTCGCCAACACTACACCTGATTTTCTCCCCTCCATACACACACAAGCATGTATCTGACTCATACATTGTTCGCTTTCCAGACATTTTTACAATACTGCATGTACTTTATATGCACTTTCTGACAAGTTGTGGTGCACCTGAGCACTGTATACAAAAATTTCATCATTATTATTATTTAATATATGAATACTCATTTGGATAGAAACACACACACACAAAATCAACATCCATCTTTTATTCGTAGAGTATCCTACTCATTTTGATCACCCCCACTCCAGTTCACTAGTCACTACATTCACACCTCTTAAACACATCTGACCTCCTCCACCTCATGTTTATATCTGCTTCACTCTCTTCTAATGCTCTTTTAACCTTGCACACCCACTGCCCTTGACTGTTCTGTTCCACATCTTTTGGACATGTTAGAATAAGTGCATGTTCTGGCACCTCATCATCACTCTATTTACCACTTGTTGAGCTCTGCTCCAGCCATCCCCATGCACCCTTGTAAAATATTAGGTAGCCGTGAATTTCCACTACAAACAGTAAACATGTCCCCCTCTGCCTCCCCATCATATTTAAGCCTATCATCACCTTGCTAAAAGAGACCATCCTATCTCCTATCCTTTCCCTCAGTCAATAGGTTCTTCAGTCTTGCAAGTTACTTGGTGACCACACTAATATAGATGCCATGACAAAAGCACACTGTATAAAGTGGTTAGCATTAGGAAACGCATCCAACCACAGAAATCATGCCAAAATAGTAGCAACATTAGAGCAAGATATGATCCTCTGATCTTTTGCATCCTGTCAAAATATCCACCTAATGCAGGCATGGAAACTGGACATAAAATGATGCTGACACATATACACTTGTGTATATGTGTGTACATATGTGCACATGTGTATGTGTATATCTGTGCTTCACCAAAAAATCAGTGAGTAAGAAGTAATGATGTTGCTGTAGTTTACCTTGTCAACACATGATTTACTAGCTTTGCACCTTCAAATACAGAATGAGATATCCCTTCCTTGTAGAACAGGTAAAGGTTAGTGATAGGAAGGGTATCCAGTTGTACAGGAATACTTAAGTAATATGCTCATCTAACCCATGCTAGCATAGAAAATCACTGTCATCATTTCATGCTTACATGGGTCAGATGGAGGGAGATTTTCTACAACAGAATGCCCTTCCTGTCTATTCTTATCCTTATCTATTTTCAAGTAAAGTAATATTTCCCTATGGCCAGATATATGCTTCATGGAAACAAACAACATTGCTTGTATGACAATGGGTTGTGTGTGTGAGTATCCATGTCAAGACATGAGTGTACACATACAAACACACACACACATACTGATTTCAAATTTTGACACAAAGCCAGCAATTTTAGGGGAGGGGTAAGTTGATTACATCAACTCCAGTGTTAAACTGGTACTTATTTTATTGACCCATAAAGGATGAAAGGCAAAATCAACCTCAGTGGAATCTGAACTCAGAATGTAAAGACACAAAATACTGCTAAGCATTTTGTTTGGCATGCTAATGATTCTACCAGCTTGCTGCTTTACACACACATATGTATATTAACTCCCAAGAATATAGTCAGCTTGGGGTTATAGTAGAAGGCACTTGCCCAAGATGTGCAGTGGGACTGAACCTGAAAGCAAGCTTCTTAATCCCACAACCACGCCTAAACCAAGCCATGTTTGCACCTAATCACAATAAATGAACAAAAGATCAAAAAGAAAGAAACAAAGGTACCTAAATCACTGCCTTGATTTACTGCTTCCAGTAATTTGTCAGAAAGACAAGTAACATCAGCAAAACCAAGGTTCACTCCTTGACCAGCCAATGGATGGATTCGATGGGCAGCATCCCTGTAAAAAACCAATAAAATATGTTACTGTTACACTTCAATGTCAGATACATTCATTGATCTTTTTATCATGGGTATAAGTGTGGTAGTGTGATTAAGAAGTTCACTACAAAGCCATGGAATTCTGAGTTCAGTCCCACTGAGTGGTACCTGAGATGAAATTAGTTCAGACAAACTATGTAGAAGTTTGCGTGCGTGAATGTGTGCATAGAGCAACCAATGTAGTGAACACTATCAATCTAGTGAATGGCTAGAAACCAGTCTAATGAACACTTATAAACCCAGTCCAATGAACACCCAGTCTAGTGGAAAGCTAACAACCAGTTTAGCAAATGTCCAGCAATCAGTCAAGCAAATAGTTGAGTAGATGTATGAATGCATGTATTTGTATATATTATATATATATATATATATATAAAATCATCCTCGAGTATAATCTGCATTTTTTTCCCAAAATTTAAAGTTCAAAATCCCTAGTGCATACTATATACGAGGTTAAAAATTAAAAATATTTTCTAAGTAATGTCCGAGTCTCTATTTGCTGTCTGGCAATGTTTATTCAGACGCATTTTGTGATGTCAGGCATGAAAATACTTTAAGCTAAACCTGAAAGCAATGAAGTCATAAAAGAATCATCCATAACTTGCAGTAAGCAACATTTATTATAATAAAAATATTCAGAACACAGAGTAACATGTAACAAAAACAATTTGCAAACATATTTACATTCCCATATAACAGTTAAGAACATCACCATTAATGTATTATGCATGCGTGGAAGTGTCTGTTCGACTAGGTGCTGCTGGCTTAATTACGCATGACTCAAGTTAGAGAAGGGATGCGTATTATACACAAGGTTTAGCTTTTTAGCGGTACAGTTCCCTAAAAATCCCTTGCATATTATACTCAAGGGCGGATTATACTCGAGGATTTACGGCATATATTTTAAGAAAAAGGTGGCCAACTCTTCAGAAAGTCTCCATGAATGGACGAAAGTACTAATAAACAATTATCCAAAATTCTGACTGCCTCCTTTTTCTTAATATACAATATCTGTACATCACTTCAAACACACACACACACACACACACTCACTCCGTCCGTCTGTCATTGTCTGAGGTGGTAGTACTGGGGACCCTGGTTTCCTCCTCTGTGTTGCTGGTCCCGGATTGGTCACCATCTCTAGCTGTGATGATTGTACTGCTGGTAACATATGGTGTGGGGCCAGTCACTCTACTGATGTTGATAATAATGGTTTGTCCATCATCTGGGGTTGTCAGTTACCACCTTGCATCAGCCTCCTATTGGACAGTTATTGCTTACTCTGCAAGAGCAACCTGCCTACTCCTTGTTTTGTGGGTGCTTGTTAAAATGCTTTTTATGTTAAGTGCACAACTAAAGGAGACACTTAGATTGTTCCTGTTAAATAAATGCTTGTATCTATGTGTGTGTGTGTGAAATAAATAAATATATATGTAAATATATATATATATATATATATATATATATATATATTATATATATATATATTTATTTATTCATATATATATATATATTTATTCATATATATATATATAATATATTTATTTATTTATATATATATATATTTTTTATTTATATATATATATATTTATTTATTTATTTCACACACACACACACACACACTCATAGATACAAGCATCTATTTAACAGGCACAACCTAAGTGTCTCCTTTAGTTGTGCACTTAACACACACACACACACATATATATATATATCATCATAATTGTTTAATGTCTGCCTTCTATGCTGGCATGGGTGGGACAGTTTGACAAGAGCCGGCCAAGTAGAAGCCTGCATCAGACTTCTTTTGGCAGGATTTTTACAGCTGGATGCCCTTCCAAACACCAACCACTTTAGAGTATGGTCTGCGTGCTTTTAAGTGGCACCTGCACTGACAGGGTCACCAAGTACTTGCAAGACAAAGAAAAAAAAATCTCTTTTGAGAGGGAGGGGGCATTGGAGGAGGTGATATTGTGTCGGAAAGGTTATAGTGAGACAGAGAGATAGAAACAGGTGTCTTGCTGTAGAGGAGATACAAGGTTGCCTGGGTGGGGGGAGGGGGAGAGAGAGAGACAGATCAGAAATGAAGTCAGAAACAAGTGCACTGCTGCAGATGAAAGATGTTGTTACTCATCCTGAGGGAAGTGCAGGAGAAGAAGAGAGAGAGTAGGAGACAGCAAGATAGAGATGGTGGCAAAGTGCTGAGCATACTCACAAGGGACAGGGATCAGAATATAAATAGGATGGTTGAGTAAAGGAAGAGAGAGATATAGATGGTGACAAGTGCCTTCAGGTTCGAATGCCGTAATATAAGTGGTAGGATATTGTGAAAGAAGCTTGGTTAAAGTGTGTGGAAGTGGGGAGTGAGTAGCAAAAGCCTGGGTGTGTATATATATATAACCTCCAAACCTTCTAATATATTTATTTGGATGTACAAGACATCAGAATGGATGGTTTAATATCAGATCCATAAAGAGATACAATCTTTGCAAACATTGCTTTAACAATAAATATGATCCAAACACAAAATATTCTCTCTAAAAATAATCAAGCAAACACAACTGACAACACAAATCTTTTGACGGGACCACCCCAATCACAAAGGACAACAAATGACGAAACAAAAACTGACACAAACCAAGAAAAACCTTCAAAACCCCCAAGACTGGAACAAACTTCTAAACCAACGTAAACATGCTTATTGGAAAAGCATATGATGTAAGAACATAGCTAACATATACCAAAACTGGTGGGACATGAAGAATCCAATACTCCCTAGAAAATTCCTTATCAAAGAAATAAGAGGTGAAACATTAGAAGAAACAACAATACATGCAAACCTAGCCCTTTGCCGACTAGAAACGGAAATTTCCCTTCCACAAACACAAAGTTTACACCAGGAAGATAAAATTAAAACAATTGATACTGTCATAATGGCCAAAATAACAGAAAGGAACAATAACCAAAACAAAGAAAAACTACAACAATTATGGAAAGAGGATACCAAATGAGAGGAGGAAAGATCCAGAATTATGTGGACCAAACAACAGGAGTAGTTTTTAAACTACGAAAAGAACTATGGGGAAAAATCAATTATGAAGACAAAAAAACTACCAAAACAAATGAAAAGATAAACAAACCAACATCATGAACATATTGGACTCCCAGACATCCAAATAAGCCCTACCAAATACAAACCAAAAACCCGCTCCTTACACTGCCGAATCTCCCAATAAACAGACACACAAAATATGAAAGACGACCATCAACCCAAAACCCTACAAAGACAAACACACAAGCAGCAAGACGAGCATGATACATACAACCAACAACCTATAACACTTGGAGAGAACAAACAGAATATGAACAACCACCAACACATAACACTGGACATCCTAAATGGACACACACATGGAACAATAAACAAGTGGATAGAAATCAACACACAACCTACAACAAACATTGAAGAAATCCAAACCATACAAACACCAACCCTATGCGACCCCACAAATTTACAAGATGGATAAAAAACAACCCCCACTATCAATACAATACAAACACAAAACATGAACCATCCACCTACCCACAAAGAAACCTGAACCCCAGTAATAGAAATTGGCTCAACAAACACAGAAGATGGGAAGAAAACAACTACCAAAGACAAAACAACACATACATACCATACAGACCACCCCTACTACTACAAGAAAACCTAAGAACTGAAAATGGAATTTGGAGATGCAACAACACAACCCCTTTTTTAAGGAAAGGATACTTCAACCATACTCCAGACCCAATACACCAAAAATTCCGAATGAACACACAAATCACATAGACCCCAAAATAATAAACCTATCTAAAAGAGAACTTAACGAAAATGAAATGAACCTACTACTAAAAGGCCTCAAATTTACACCCACACCCACTCCAAATCTCATAGAACTAAAAACTGATATAGACAACTTCAGCCACCACCTCCGCCTTATGGAATTCTTTGAAAATAAAGAAACAGTAGATAACTCAATCATAAGAAAAAAACCCATTTCACCCCTTACAAGGGAAGTGACAAACACCTAGACACATACATAGAGACAATCTCCAAATTCCCTCTCAACACACACAAATGCAAACAGAACCTTCGCAGAGGAGAAAAACAAGCCTTACAAAAACTAAAAAATGACAAGAAGCTGACAAAGGTGGAGCAATAGTAATGATGGATACAGATTACTACAAAGAAAAGATACTGGAGTTGCTTAACAACCAGACATCCTATAAAGAGGAACCAACAAAACCGGAGAAAACAACAATAAAAAAAATTAGAACATTAGTCAATGAATACCAGGACTCCTTTACAGATAAGGAGAAAGATTATCTATGCAACTCAAGAACCAAAGATAGCAACTTTTATGGATTACCTAAAATTCATAAAAGCTCTGAAATACAGAGAGCCACAAAGGAACAGAGGAACCACTATATAAGAATACAAAGGTCTGCAGACCTCACAATGAGACCAATAGTGGCAGGATCCCAGGTACCAACACAACAACTAAGCCACTTCATAGATGTACTCCTCGAACCTTTATGCCCACACATACCAAGCTACATAAGGGATGACATAGACTTCCTCACACACATTCCAAATACAGTTCCGAAAAACACCATACTTGCAAGCTTCGATGTCACAAACCTATACATGAACATACCATACACCCTAAGTCTGGAAGCAATAAAACAATCGGTAGAAAAATACAGGTAACTCATAGACGAACGTTTCAAGACAGACTTTATCACCCAAGCCACCCAATTAATACTCGAAGAAAATACATTCTCATTCAACAACAAGACATACCGACAGATAAAGGGCACGGCTATGGGTACAAAATTCGCACCTTCATATGCCAACCTGGTGATGGGTTTCCTTGAGAACAAACTATACGATGAAATAGGGAAAGTCTTTGAACATGACTTCAGAGAAGACATCAAGTAAAAGTGGAAACGCTACCTCGATGACGGCTTCATCTTTTGGAACAGATCAGAAGACCTACGAACATTCCACAACATCCTCAACACGCTGCACCCATCTATCAACTTCACAATAGATACCAGCCTTCCCTTTCTAGACATCAACATCAAGATACACAACTCCATCATCACAACAGACATCCACTACAAAAAAAACGACACACACCAATATTTAAATTTCTACTCCTGCCACGCATCCCACATAAAAAGAAACATCCCATATAGTATGGCAAGACGCATATGCAGCATAGTAACTGACTCACAAACACGCCTAATAAGACTAGATGAACTTTAAAATTTCCTACTAGAACAAAAATACCCCCTTAAACTAATAAAAAATGGAATCTCAAGAGCAATGAAACTAGACATCACACAACTCAGGACACCCAAAACAAAAAACAAAGAAAACATTATCCCTTTCATAAACACACACAACCCTGGAGTTACCAACATGTTCCAAATCATACATTCAAACCTACCAATAGTCTTACAAAGCCCCAAAATGGAAAACACTAAACAAATATTGCATAAAAAGCAGTAGACGACAAGACAAAAACCTAAAGAAACAGCTAACAAGAGCAAAATTCTCATCAGAAACTAAAACTGAATTCTTTGTAAAAGAGTACGGAAATGGTAGATGTGGGATCTGCAGTAACCCCACCTAAAATACATAGAGAGACAAAGAAATGAAATTTAAAAGTGGTCACATATTCAAAATAAATGCAGATATGAACTGCAAGACACAGAATGTAATATACTGCATAACCTGCACTACGTGCAAGGAGGATTACATAGGTGAAACTGGAAATTCTTTATGCCAACAAGCCAGGATTCACCGACAACATGTCCGACAGGAGGAACTGCGCAAGATACCACTGAGTAAACACCTAGATACATGTGGAGAAGGAAAATTTAAGATCTTTCCCTTCTACAAATGTCCAAAGAATGACACCTCCTTCAGGAGGAATATGGAAAAATATTTCATAACTAAGTTCTCCCCCAAATTGAATGGCTGAAAATATCTCTATAATAAGCTGTACTAGATGAAGGACCAAATTTGTAAAGTAAACTGTATTAAACACACACAAACACAGTTCTACATATGTGTTTTGGTTTTTGAAAATACAACATTGAACAAAGGATATTCTAATATTTGAATGAAACCATTTTACTTTTATTTGAGGAACCAGTTGCTCCTGTATGATAAAACTTAATATTTATTTAGCTGTCAATTAGTGAGATATTAGACTAAATCAATTGAAGATCAGACAACAGACTTAGTGGTTGTCAGTTTGTATTCTGTCATCTGTAACTTCAAGAAAGTCTCTTTTTCAAGTATGGACCTTATGAAATTTTGCTCATCATACATTGAAGGACAAATCTTTCAATTTATAATTCAACAAACATAGTGTAGCATTTAGTATATATATATATATATATATATATATTTATATATATATAGTGATATAAATATCAACACAATTATTTCTTCTTCCTCTTTTTCTTCTTTCTTCCCTTCTCCAACGACACCCGTTCCAGACTCACAGGCACCACCACCCCCACACACACCTTCACAAAACAATAATAAAAAGAAGTCCAGACAATTCTTCTTTGAAATGGCCAATTTCTAAAAACCAAAAACCATTTATAGTTGCAAAAAAATAAAAACAAAAGTGGCACTGATTACTCTTAACAACTTGACCATTCCTCCTTAAACACACACACTCTCACAAGACAATGATAAAAAGGAAATATAATTTATGGTCTACTTTCCCTCCCCTTTCTTCCTAACACTTCTTTCAGATACAAAAACACACACATACACACATACATACTCTCTCTCACTTTCTCCCCATTCATCACCCTCTTGTACTATCTTATATCCCTCCCCACCACTACATGCTCAATAACACTATAAAATGGTAAAAATTTTTTCACAGGAACTTAGTTCGATTTGAAAACCTCACTAGAATGGAAGAAAGCGCGAATATATGATATAAGTTATATGATGTATAAAAACATGTAATATACAAATAAATATCTGTAAATAAAAACCATCCAAATTTCTGAGTACCTCATTTCTTCTAATATAAAATACCTGTACATCATCTCCAAACCTTCTAATATATATATCATCATCATCATCATTTAGCGTCCGTTTTCCATGCTAGCATGGGTTGGACGGTTCAACTGGGGTCTGGGGAGCCCGAAGGCTGCACCAGGCCAGTCAGATCTGGCAGTGTTTCTACAGCTGGATGCCCTTCCTAACGCCAACCACTCCGAGAGTGTAGTGGGTGATTTTATGTGCCACCGACACAGGTGCCAGACGAGGCTGGCGAATGGCCATGCTCGGATGGTGTTTTTTATGTGCCACCGACACAGGTCGCAGACGAGGCTGGCAGACGGCCACGCTCGAATGGTGTTTTTATGTGCCACCAACACAGGTGCCAGATGAGGCTGGCGAACGGCCACGATCAGATGGTGTTTGTTACGTGCCCACAGCACGGAGGCTAGTCGATGCGGTACTGGCTACGGCCACGTTCGGATGGTTTTCTTGTGTGCCACCGGCACTGGTACCACAAAGATATATATATATATATATATATATATATATATATAGAGAGAGAGAGAGAGAGAGAGAGTTGGGGGGGGGGTCTACCGGATAGCAATGATACAGAGGAACAGGGCCATGAGGACAAGATTGGGGAGTAAGAGTTAGGTATAGTGTATGAAGGAGGAAATGTGAGGAAGAGAAGAAACGTAGAGATGTAGGTTGGGTTGTTGGGGTAGGGTGTGTGAAAAGTTTACTTGTTACATGTAGGTGGAACACACATGTTGATGGGGGGGGGGCTAGCAGATAGCAATGAAACATTGAGACAGGGCATGTGGGTGGAGCACACAAGTTGGGGGCTAGCAGAGAGCAATGATACAGTGGCACAGAGCCAAGAGTACAGGATTGGTGTGTGGGAGATAAGCATAGTGCATGAAGTGGAAATGTGAAGAAGAGATGTAGTTTGGGTTGTTGTGGTAGGGTGTGTGAGAAGTTTTCTTGCTACGTGTGGCTGTGACACAGTGCTTCTAGAACTCAGTTTCAATGATGTGGGCAGGTCTTCTCAAGAACTTCATATCACCAGACATCTCAGTCCATTGTCATTTCCTCTGTGAGGCCCAACATCCTGAGATCGGTCCTTACCACTACAGCCCATATCTTCCTGGATACCATCCACTTTCAGTGATCGGCACTTCTTTATGCAGCTGTCCTCATTCATACACATCACATGTCAAAACCAATGGAGTCTTCTCTCTTGCATGCTACATTTGATTCCTCTTATGCCCAACTTTTCTCTTAATACATTTGTACTTTGTTGTACATGCGCAGTGATGTTGCACATCCAATGGAGTATATTGATACAACATGTAAGTGTAGGTATATGTACGTATGCCTGTCTTATGAATGGTTGATCTGGTAGAAAGTAAGAAATACTTACCCAATTAAGGCAACTCCTTGTCGGACAAAATATGAGGCAACATTCATAGCTAAGGGGAACAAGGCACGTGATCCTTCATCAACATTGGAAATTGTTGGTGGCATTTGTCTCAAAGAACCACCTCCTCCTTTTAACAGAAAGAAAAGGGTCCATTAAACATATATTTTAAATTATGTCATATCTCACATGAAGTAAGTATTTCAGGGATTTCTGGCAAACAGATCAACTAAACCATTCACAGTTCCAATATTACTTTCAAACAAAGGTGGCAAACTGGCAGAATCGTTAGCATACCAAGCAAAATGCTTAGTGGCATTTTGTCCATGTTTATGTTCTAAGTTCAAATTCTGATGAGATCAACTTTACCTTCCATCCTATCAGGGTTGATAAATAAAGTACCAGTGAAACACTGGGGTCGATGTAATTGACTAATACCCTTCTCTAAAATTGCAGGCCTTGTGTCTTTAGTAGCAACAATCATTTCTGCCTACACACCACAAGCAGGCCTGCCAAATGAACAGAAGGATCACTTTCATGATATTTTTCTGCAGGCTACCTTGAAGACAGGTGACAATGATTTCATCTTTTTGGCTGGAGATTTTAATGGGCATGTCAGACAGCAACCTGGTATCTACCATGGTGTACATGGAGGCCATGGAGTTGGTATCAGATAAGAAGAGAGAATAAGGCTCCAGGAGTTCTGTGATAAAATAACCTATTGATCTGCAACACCAACTACAGGAAGCCAGCTAGCCACCTGCTAACCTTTCAATCAGGTGATTCTGCTAGCCAGATTGATTTCATTCTCACCAAACAGCAGGATGCACAGATGCTCTTAAATACAAAGACCTTCCCTGGTGAAGAATGTACCCCCTAGCATAGACTAGTCATTAGTAACTTTAGACTCGTGACCGGAAGGATGTCAAAAAGCAGACCAATCTGGAAAAGGAGGACTTGGAGGCTTAAGAACCCTTCACATGGTCAGAGATTCAGGGAAACCTTACTGAGAAATTTGATGATAAGGAGGAGGAGCTACAATTCTGTGACATAGAAGGCAGCTGGGAATTCCTGTGAGACAGCTTGCTGAGTGTCACAGACCAAATCTGTGGCTGGTGCAAAGTCCCTTCCAGACCTAGGGTAACATGGTAGTGGAACAATACTGTAGCGGGCCATTAGAGCAAAGAAACAAGCTTGGAAGGTCTGGAAGAGTGGGGGTAGCAGGAGAATGTAACAGATAGCCAATAGGGAAGCTAGCAGACAGGTATATATAGCCAAGAGAGTAGCAGTAAAGAAGAAGTTTGCCAATGTTCAGTGACAGGAGAACCAAAGAAGTGAAGTATTTTGGATTGCAAGACAGTGTGTGAGAGAAAACCATGATGTCACAAGAGAGAAAAGTGTGCGTATGGATGATGGTTCACTTGCATTTAATGATTCTGCAAAGAAAGAGGCTTGGAGATGCCATTCTGAAAGACTGCTGAATATGGAAAATGAATGGGAGGAGGAGAGTCTGCCAAAGGTCGACCCAACTGAGGGACCAGCTACCCAAATAGACAGCACCCTGGTAGATAAAGCAATTAAGGATATGAAGACAGGGAAAGCACCTGGCCCATCAGGAATCACTGCTGAGATGCTTCAAATATCAGGTGGTGTGGGTTATGATCTTGTCACTCACATCGTAAATCAGGTAGTTCATGAAAGAGTCATACCCAATGACAGGTGTAGCAGCACCATAGTCAACTGCTACAAGGGTAAAGGTGATGCTTTAGATAGAAATAATTACAGGAGTATCAAATTATTGGTTCAGGTGATGAAAGTTACAGAGAGGGTCATAGCCCAACTAATTAGGGAGAGACTTAGCCTTGATGAGATGCAGTTGGGTTTTGTGCCATGTAGAAGCACCACTGATACTATACTTCTGGTAAGGCAACTACTGGAGAAATATCTAGCCAAAGATAAACCTCTGTACTTGGCTTTTGTTGACCTGGAGAAAGCTTTTGACAGCCTCTCCCAATCCCTTATCTGGTGGTCCATGTGGAAACTGAGAATAGACAAGTGGTTGGTAAGAGCTGTACAAGCCCTGAACAGGGATGCTGTCAGTAAGGTGAGGGTTCGCAACAAGCATAGTGAAGAATTCCAAGTAGAAATAGGATCATCAAGGATCACTCCTCAGCTCCCTCTTATTCATTATAATCCTCCAGGCAATAACAGAGGAATTCAAGGCAGGCTGCCCCTGGGAGCTCCTCTCTGCTGATGACATTGCTCTAATAGCCGAGTCACTACCAGAACTAGAGACGAAGTTTAGGGTGTGGAAGCAAGGTCCAGAATCGAAGGGCCTTAGGGTTAATATAGCAAAAACCAAAGTCTTAGTAAGTACGAAGGCCATCAAATCACAAACCCCTTTAGGTAGATGGCCCTGCTTGATCTGCAGAAAAGGTGTGGGTAGAAACTCTATACGATGTACCCGGTGTAAGCTATAGATGCATAAGAGGTGCAGCAATATCAAAGGAAGGTTAACCGGGAAGATAGTTTTGTGTGTGGCAGATGCTCTGGGGCAATAAACACTGAAGATGTTTAGAAAACAGATTCCATCACATGTCAGGGGGAGAAACTAGAAGTAGTTAATAGCTTCCGCTACCTAGGAACCAAGTCTGTAGTGGGGGTGGTTGCCCTGAGAGTGTAGCAGCTAGAATAAGAATAGCCTGGGCAAAGTTCAGGGAGCTCCTACTTTTGCTGGCAACTAAGGGCCTCTTGCTCAGGATGAAAAGTAGACTGTATGATGCATGTGTGCAAACTGCCATGCTACACGGCAGTGAAACATAGACCATGACTGCTGAGGACATGCATAGGCTTGAAAGAAATGAAGCTAATATGATCCACTGGATGTGTAATATCAGTGTGCATACACGACAGAGTGTAAGCGCCCTGAGAGAAAAGTTGGGCATAAGAAGCATCAAATGTGGTGTGCAAGAGAGACGACTGTTCTGGTATGGTCATGTATTACATATGGATCAGGACAGCTGTGTGAGGAAGTGTCACTCCCTAACTGTGGAAGACGTAGACCCAAGAAGTCATTGGATGAGGTAGTGAAGCATGACCTTCAACCATTGGGCCTCACATAGGCAATGATAGGAGACTGGCAATATGGCAATATGCTGTGATTGAGAAGACCTGCCAAATTAAGTGAGATCGCAGTCATGCATGTCTGCCCATGTTAAGAGTACCCCTGATGCACCGGGCAATATGATATGCTTGAGAAGACCTGTTGAGTCAAGTAAAACCAAAATCATTGCTGTGGCCAGTGCCCCGACTGGCTCCTGTGCCGGTGGCATGTAAAAAGCACTATCCAAACATGGTCGATGCCAGGTCTACTTGACAGGCTCCTGTGCCAGTGGTACATAAAAAACACTATCTGAATGTGATCGATCCCAGGACTATCTGACTGGTCCCTGTGCCAGTGACATATAAAAAGCACCATCTGAATGTGGCCAATACCAGTACCCGCTGACTGGCTCCTGTGCTGGTTGAATGTAAAAAGCACTATCCGAATGTGATCGATGCCAGGACCACCTTACTGGTCCCTGTCCTGGTAGCACGTAAAAAGCACCATCCTAATATGACTGATGCCAGTACCCACTGACTGGCTCCTCTGCTGGTGGAATGTAAAAAAAGCACTATTTGAATGTGATTGATGCCAGGCCTGCCTGAGTGATTCCTGTGCTGGTGACATGTAAAAAGCACCCACTACACTCTTGGAGTGGTTGGCATTAGGAAGGGCATCCAGCTGTAGAAACTCTGCCAGATCAGATTAAAGCCTGGTGCAGCTGCTGGCTCTCTAGACCTCTGTCAAACCATCCAACTCATGCCAGCATGGAAACTGGATGTTAAACGATGATGATGATGTTGAGATATATATATACGTACATACACATACATATAAATATGTATGTATAAGAAATACCAGAAATACTACTCAGCTTAGTGATTTGAGATATATGAATGTAAAAATAAAGCAGTAAATGATTTAAGAGAGACTATACACATACTATATGTGTGTGTGTGTTTGGTGTGTGATTCAATAGTCATGGGGTTGCACACATGATTGTAAGGTAGTAGCTTTGATTCTTGCATGAGATGATGCTGTTGTGTTCTGGAGCAAAACACTTCATTTCACGTTGCTCCAGTTCACTCAGATGGCAAAGGAGAATAATTGTGCCACTGATTGGCGTCCAATCCAGGAGGGGAGTGCGTATGCCACAGAATCTGAGAAACTGGCCTTATGGCCAATGGTTTGAGAAGGAACCTTAGTTCCTTCTTTTTGATGTGTATGTAAATACATGTGTGTGTATATATATATATATATGAGTGTGTGTGTGTGTATGTGCATGTGTGTGTATGTGTGTGTGTGTGTGTGTGTATGTATGTATGTCTGTCTGTCTAATAATTAGCAGAAATACTATCTAGCTTGGTGATTTGAGGCAAATTAAAGTGAAAATAAAGAACTGATTTACCAGGGACAAGTTTCTGTAGAAAATTCTCCATGAAATTTCCAAATGTCAAAGCAAGTTGGTCCTTTTTATCATCATGCCACTAAGATAAAGATAAAAACTGTGTCAGAGAGGGAGAGAGAGGGGGTAGAGAGAGAAGGAGAGAGAGGAGCAAAGGACGAGAGAATGTGAGAAGAATAGTATGTGGTGTGAGAAGGAATATGAAGTGAGCAAGAGAGAGTGTTAGGGAATTGTGAGGTGAGAAAGAGAGAGAATGAAATAATTAAGAGACACCTGTGAAGCACACATGCACACAATCTACACAAACACACACTGAGATAAGTGACTAACATATAAAACATATAGAGATAAATTTGATAAATGACAGTAATCTAACATACACACACACACATGGATGAATTGTTTGTTTTTTAACCACTAAGCAGATGGAAATTGTGTCGAAGCCCACCATAAAGACTTCTCTGTTATTCAAAAGTCGAGGCTTGTCACATTTTGTCATACTGAGCAAATGTGTTCATGTGTCTTTGATTTAATGAATAGATTGTTCAATTGATTGAACAACTGTGCACTTGTAAGTATCTTCAACAGAAGAGACCATTATATGTATGTATATATACGAATACGTGTGTGTGTCTATATATATATATATATATCAGGTCATCCCATAAGTTCTGTCCGATTTTACCTTTTTTAAAATTGAATGAAATTTAATAGTATTTTAGAATGTCTAATGGAATTAAAAATTATTTTTATGCATTTGTGTACATTTAACTAATTAAATACCCCGACTGGCCTCCGTGCTAGTGGCATGTAAAAAGCACCCACTATAATCACGGAGTGGTTGGTGTTAGGAAGGGCATCCAGCCGTAGAAACATTGCCAGATCAGACTGGGCTCGGTGCAGCCTTCTGGCTTCCCAGACCCCAGTTGAACTGTCCAACCCATGCTAGCATGGAAAGCGGACATTAAACGATGATGATGATTTACAGAATAATAGAATTAATATTTCTTTGATTGAAACCCTTTCTAACATGGAAGTATCCAAAGAGCATTTGAGGCACATAATACTTTATGAGTACAAAAAAGGAAATTCTGCAGCCGAAGCAACTCGAAACACTCAGTTTATGGGAAAGAATGCTTGAATGAAAGAACTTGCAGAAGATGGTTTGCAAAATTCAGAAGTGGAGATTTCAGCCTTGAAGATGAAGATCGAACAGGATGTCCAGTTGAGTTTGATGATAAGCTCCTTGAGGCATTACTTGAAGAAAATCCTGCATTATCAGTTGAAGAATTGGTAATAAAGCTTAGTTCAAACCATACAACTGTTCATCGTCATCTTCAACAACTTGGAAAGGTTTCTAAATTTGGAAAATGGGTGCCTCATGAATTGTCTGAAAGCAACCGCAAATCCCGAGTTGACATCTGTTCTTCTTTCCATTCTCATGAACTCATTTCAGCCTTTTTGGATAAACTTGTGACGAAAAATGGATCTTCTATTGAAATGTTAAATGTCGTAAACAGTGGTTTGGTAAAAGGGAAAAAGCTCAACCACAACCAAGAAGGGAACTTCATAGGAAAAAGGTTCTCTCTATTTGGTGGGATTGCAAAGGAGTAATTCACTTTGAATTGTTACCACCTAATGCAGCAATCAATGCTCAAGTCTACTGTCAGCAATTAGAGAGTTTGAACCAAGATTTGAAGTAAAAAAGACCCACTTCAGTGACTTGAAAAGGAGTGATGTTTCATCAGGACAATGCGCGACCCCACACTGCAAAGACCACATCACAGAAGATCGAAGAGATTGGTTGGGAAAAAATTCCTCCTCCACCTTATTCTCCCAACCTTGCTCCTTCAGACTACCATTTGTGTCATAGTTTACAGAATCATTTGGGGGGCATAACTTTCACAAGCCAGGAGGAGGTTGAAACTGACATTTCAGAGTTCTTTGCTTTGAAACCAAGAGTTTTACATTGATGGGATTAAAAAACTCGTAAATAGATGGAAGGAAGTTATAGATAATCAGGGAAAGTACACTGATGATTAAACTTCAATTAAATATAATATTTGAGCACTTGTTTTCTTTATCTAAAATTCGGACAGAACTTATGGGATGACCTGATATATATTTATATATGGCATGTAAAAAGCACCATCTGAACGTGGTCGATGCCAGTGCCGCCTGACTGGCTCCCGTGCCACTGGCACGTAAAAAGCGCTCGCTACACTCTCAGAATGGTTGGTGTTAGGATGGGCATCCAGCTATAGAAACCTTGCCAGATCAGATTGGAGCCTGGTGCAGCCTACTGGCTTGCTGGTCCCCAGTCAAACTGTCTGACCCATGCCAGCATGGAAGGCAGATGTTAAACAATGACGATGATGATCGTGATGTATATATGTATATCAAATCTCTTACATGGTGATCCTGCATAACGATGGTCTTCTTGCATTAAAACACTTTCTAGACCTTTGTCCAGACCCTCAGCCCGACACCTCTACAATTCTTTGTTTGGCTGAACTTGTCCTCTCCTTCAACAAGTGCTTCTCATTTATGGGTGAGTTTTGCCAACAGGTCTCAGTAGTGGCTATGGGAATGAGATTGAGCCCCAACTATGTAATCCTGCTCGTAGGCTATGTTGAAGCCCAAATATTCACACAGTTCACTGGTCCTACTCCTGAGCTACATGGTCATACTATCAACAACTGTATCAGTGCAACCTCATAACTTTGTAAACATCTTGACTCCTTCCTCTGCTTCGTCCAAGTCCTTCCATCCAGCCCTTGAATTCTCCTCCACGGTCTCCAATATCTCTGTTGAATTTCTTGACATTTCCATTGGTATGGACCACTCTACTCTTACCACCTCCACCCACTACAAACACAAAGACTAACACTCCTACCTCAATGTCTCCTCCTCCCACCCTAACCACACCAAGCTCTCCATCCCCTATTCCCAATTCCTCTGTCTATGCCAGCTCTGTAGTGATGACCATGATTTTGAGACCCAGTCTCAATTCATGACTTGCCACTTTACCCTACTTTGATATCCAAACTGCCCTTGCTTGGGCAAGATCTGTTGACCGTGCTTCTACTCTCTCTCTCTCTCTCTCTCTCTCTCTCTCTCTCTCCCTGCACCTATCCCATGCTTACCTGTTTCTAGTTTCTCCTCACCTACAATCCCTCCAACACACTATTCTCTGAGCCTTTCGTTGACTCCAGTCTGACCCCACCACCTTACACATCTTCCTTAACCTGCCCCTTCCCTCTTTCATATGCACCCATAACCTGTGTGACTTTCTAGTCCACAGTTTCTTCCCTACTCCTGGCTTCTTCCCCTGCTCTTGTCCATACTATCACACCTGCCTCTACCTCTCCAACACCACTATTCTCACCAGCACCCATCACTGCCTCTATCACATCACTGACTCTTTTACCTGCATCTCCAGCAATATTATCTACTTATCTACTGCATTACCTGCTCTCCCTATCCTTCACTGTACATTGGTCAAATGGGATGCCACTTGGTCACCAATTCATTGAGCACCTCTGAGACATCAGACTCGGCGATGACTACCTCGTCTTGTGCCACTTCCGTTCCACCGTCATCTGCTGCAACATCTGTCTGTGTTTGAACTGTCTCTGCACAGGAGTCACCTGAACTACCACCTTTGCCTTGAACAAGAATTAATCTTCTCCCTTCATTCCTTTGCTCCTTATGACCTTAATTTGCCAACTCTCTTCATCTAATACCAACCTACAGATTCCCACATACCTCCCACCTTCAACTGCCCCTCTCCTTCACCACCCCCATCTGTATACAGCCTAACTCAGTACCCTCACCACACACAAATAGGCCCATGAACTCGTTCCCCATTCACACATACACACTCACACACACCATTCTCACATACATACATACGCTAGTTTGGCCAGGCCACCATTATTATCTCTGTTTCACTCAGCCTCTTTCCATGTTCTTTTATTCTTTTATTTGCTTCACTCACAAGGTTTTGGTCAGCCCTGGGATATAGTAGGAAACATTTGCCCAAGTGCCTTGCAGTGGGACTGAACTAAAAACCACATGGTTTTGAAGCAAACCTCTTAACCAGACAGCCATGCTTGTGCCAATAATTAGCCACATCTGGACCTCACAACCACACCTGCATACACACACGCATATATAACTTCTTTCTTTTATTCTTTTATTTAATTCGGCCATCAGACTATGGCCATGCAGGGGCACCACCTAGAAGAATTTTAGTTGAATGAATCAACCACAGGGCTTGGTATTGTTTTTTTTTTTGGCCGAATCTTTAAGTTCCAAGGACATAAACATACCAACACTGGTTGTCAAGCAGTGATGGAGGGCAAACACAGACACATAATATATATATATATAGATATATATATATAATATATATATATATATATAATATATATATACAGATAGATAGATAGATATACAATGGGCTTCTTTCAATTTCTGCTGATCAAATCCACTCAAAGGCATTGGTTGGTTTGAGACTATAGTATAAGACGTTTGCCCAAGGTGCCATGTAGTGGGACTGAAGTTAAAACCATGTGGCTGGAAAGCAAACTCCTTACCACACAACCATCCCTGCATCTTGATATATTTATATAAGTATATATTTAAAAACTGCTATCAAGACACGCTTGGATCTCTCCACATATTAAGACACATACACACACACACAAGTGAATAAAATAAGAAATATGAACTATCATAGTCTTCATTGATATGTCTATATCAGTGTTACAATTATGGAATCAGCAGTGTTTACTTACCAAAGCATTATTGACTGCATCAACAAATGTGTCAGCATCCATGGAGACCAATTCTTTGGCATGTTCATGGCTGGTGCTCCAAACAAGAGAACTTTCTTTTTTTGATAGCTGTTGGATGGAAGATAGAAAGAAGCAAATCAATAACTCAATTTATGGATGGTTAGACAGAATCCAATGAGCAAGCAGACTGCACTGAGCTTCAATGTCTGCTTTGGTTAGGCTTCTGGTGCCTTTTTCTGGGACACCAACATTTGTGAGGTCACCAAATAATTTGCAAAAGACCCTTAGCTGAGTGGGGTTGTAGTAGAGAGGGACCCTGCATTATGCCAGGTCTTCAGAGGCTAAAAGATGATAGAGGTACATGGAAGATATGTCTTGTTATAGGGGAGACATAAAGCTTTCCCACAGTAGGTGGGGAACAGCTAGAAAGAAGACAACATTGGAGGTGATGAAGTGTCAAAGTGTATTCTTAAGCTATAAGAAGGTATTTTGAGATACTTTCTTAATGGTCAAAGAATTGAGTAGGATGGGTGGATAAGTTCATTAGAGTGAGAGGAGAGTGACAAATGGTTAGAGATGGATGTAGAGGTGAATGTAGTGAAAAGAACTGGTGAGGTATGAAGGTGAAAGAATAGGAGTGGCTCAGAGGAGAGGAGGTGATAAGTGACAGGAAGGAGGGAGAGCAGCGGTGTAACAAATCTGTAGGTAATACAGTTCTATATTTAAGAGATGAGGAATCATATACATTATTTATATTTGATGGATATTTGTCCTTGTCTTGTTTGTTGTTAACAGAATGTTTTGGCTGATATACCCTCCAGCCTTCATCAGGTGTCTTGGGGAAATTTCGAACCAAGACATCTGATGAAGGCTGGAGGGTATATCAGCCAAAATGTGTTAACAACAAACAAGATGAGGACAAATATCTGTCAAATGTAAATAATATAAATCTGTAGGTAGTTCAGAAAATATGTATATGATGTTGGATGAGAAAGGGGTGGGGGAAAGAGAGAGTGATGTACAGTGACAGAGATGGATAGAGTATAGGGGCAGGGGTGGGGGAGAGTGAAATAACATATACACACAAACACACATACATATACATACAAACACATACACATACACAAACATACATGATAGCTCAAACCAACACATAGACAGACAGACAGACACACACACATGCACATACATATACAAGTGTAGAAACTATGAGGATAGATTTAAGAAGTTTAATGTTAAATCATGCAAGAAACATGAAAATAAGACAAAAATAGAGAAAAAAAAACTAAAACACAGTTAAAAGAATTTTAAGTTAGTTAAAATATGTTTGTGAGATATTTTAACTTCTAAAAGCAAATTTGCTGCAGTTACCAGAAAGAATAAAACCCTCTCCTATGGTAAAAAGTGTAAAAACACCATATCTGCCCAGTGCTTCCCCCTATTGGATTCCCATTCAGCTGTTTCTGGCTCTTAGTCTTCCTCAATGGGAAATAATAAAGAGCGATAACCTTGAACAGATTTAAAGCTATAGCTTCAACTAAAAAAAACAGTTAACATCAGTGACTGAGTTGTACTATTTGACTGCCTGGTCAGGATAAATACAACAGCATCAGTGCCAAGCAGTGATTAGGAATAAACAAACAATTACTTAACATCAAATAAAATCAAATCAAAACAAATCAAAGTAGATGAACATCAATGGAATTTGTATCTTTGTGGTACCAGTGCCGGTGGCACACAAGAAAACCATCCGAACGTGGCCGTAGCCAGTACCGCATCGAATGGCCTCCGTGCTGTGGGCACGTAACAAACACCATCCGATCGTGGCCGTTCGCCAGCCTCATCTGGCACCTATGTCGGTGGCACATAAAAACACCATCCGAAGACCCGGCAAGACTAGTCAGGCCATAACCCGTGGCCCTTACCTGGGACGTAGTCAGTCCACCTGTGCTTACCTTCCTTCTTGTGACACTTGTGAAGACCTGTTGAGGCAAGTGAAAATCAAAACAAATCAAAATAGATGAACATCAATGGAATTTGTATCTTTGTGGTACCAGTGCCGGTGGCACGTGGCACACAAGAAAACCATCCGAACGTGGCCGTAGCCAGTACCGCATCGACTGGCCTCCGTGCTGTGGGCACGTAACAAACACCATCCGATCGTGGCTGTTTGCCAGCCTCATCTGGCACCTGTGTCGGTGGCACATAAAAACACCATCCGAGCGTGGCCGTCTGCCAGCCTCGTCTGGCACCTGTGTCGGTGGCACATAAAAAAACACCATCCGAGCGTGGCCGTTTGCCAGCCTCGTCTGGCACCTGTGTTGGTGGCACATAAAATCACCCACTACACTCTCGGAGTGGTTGGCGTTAGGAAGGGCATCCAGCTGTAGAAACACTGCCAGATCTGACTGGACTGGTGCAGCTTTCGGGCTCCCCAGACCCCAGTTGAACCGTCCAACCCATGCTAGCATGGAAAGCGGACGTTAAATGATGATGATGATGATGATGATGTTTGTGACATATTTTAACTTCTAAAGGCAAATTCACTGCAGTTCTCATGGAAAAAAATTCTTCTTCATCATTGTTGTGGTCTAAATTTTGCTTTTCTATGCTTGAAACCAGCACAGGTGCTATTTGCATGACACCGGTATCTGCCATAACTGCAGTTTTACTTGGTTTGATGGGTCTTCTTCTCAAGTACAACATAATGCCAAATGGATTCAGTCATTGCCTCCATCAGGCCCAACACTCGAAGCCCAGCATAATGCCAAATGGTCTTGGTCCTTGCCTCAGTGAAGCCCAATGCTCGAAGGGTGCTTTTATATGCCACTGGCATGGGTGCCATTTGCATGACTGCAATTTTACTTGGCTTGATGGGTCTTCTTTTTAAGCACAACATAGTACCAAAGGTCTTGGTCATTGTCTCTGTGAGGTCCAACATTTGAAAGGAGCTCAACCACTTTGCCTCTGTGAGGTTCAATGCTTGAAAGGTGCTTTTTACATACCTAACTCCTCTTTTCTGCTTATCCCTTGGCTAGATATACCTGTCACTTAGCTTTCCTTCTGGCTATCTGATACACAGCTCCCTGCTAACCCAACTCTTCCAGGCCTGTTTCTTTGCTCTAATGGCCCTATCTATGGCAACGTTCCACCACCACTTTACCCTATGTCTGGTTGGGATTTTGCACCATCCACAGATTTGGTCTGTGGCACTCAACAAGTTGTCCCACAAGAGTTCCCAGTTGCCCTCTGTCACAAGTTTGTAGCTCCTCCTCCCTTTTATCAAATTTCTCAACTGGGTTGTCCCTAAATCTCGGACCATGTGAAGGGTCTTTAAGCTTCCAAATCCTTCTTTTCCAGATTGGTCTGCTTCTTGGCATCCTTCTGGCCTGGAGTCTAAAGTTACTGATGACTAGTCTATGCTGGGGGATACATTCTTCACCAGGGAGGGTCTTTGTATTTAAGAGCAGCCATGCATCCTGTGGCCTGGTGAGAATGTAATTGATCTGGCTAGCATAGCCATCTGATTGGTAGGTTATCAAGTGGCTGGTTGGGTTCTTGAAGTTGGTGTTGCAGATCAATAGGTTATTTGCATCACAGAACTCCAGTAGCCTTGTTCCCTCTTCATTTCAGGAATCAATTCCATGACCCCTATGTACATCATGGAAAATACTTGACCGCCATCTGACATACCCATTGAAACCCCCTGCCATGAAGATGAGATCCTTGTCATTTGTCTTAGAGGTAGCCTGCAGAAGAATATCATAAAGATAGTCCTGCTGTTCAATCGATAGACCCACTTGTGGGACATAGGCAGAGATAATTGATGCTATGGTATTCTGCAAGACTAGCCTGAGCTTAAGCACTCTATTGCTCACTCTGACTTCCTCTAGTACCTTATCCACTTATTTCTCTGCAAGAAATATGCTCATACCACCATCCCCATCACTATATTGGGCAGAATTTGTTGAAGCAGATCTTCTAAAACTGGATGCCTTTCCTGTTGTCAACCCTGACCTGTTTCCAAGAAAGGTAATATTCTCCATGCCAAACAGGTTTCCACGGAAGATTGGAAACAAAGAGCAGTTGACTAATAGTGACATTTGTATTCAAATATTACATGAAATGAAGGGATGGAGACAGTAACACACACACACACATATATAAACAACAAGCTTCTTTCAGTTTCTGTCTACAAAATCCATTCATAAGGCTTTGGTTCGCCTGGGGCTATAGTAGAAGGCATCTGCCTTACATACCATGCAGTGTGACTGAACCCAAGAACATGTGATTGGGAAACAAACTTCTTATCACACAACCATGCCTGCCCCTATTACTGCTTAGTATTAACTATTAACAGATGTACTCTGGTGACAGTGTATGAAAGGGTAGCTAGACTATATGGTAACTATTACTACTCATCATCGTCTAATGTCCGTTCTCCATGCTAGCATGGGTTGGACGGTTCGACCGGGATCTGGGAAGCCAGAAGGCTGCACCAGGCTTCAGTCTGATCTGGCAGTGTTTCTACAGCTGGATGCCCTTCCTAACGCCAACCACTCCGTGAGTGTAGTGGGTGCTTTTTACGTGCCACCGGCACAGGAGCTAGGTGAGGCTGGCAACGGCCACGATCAGATTGGTGCTTTTTACGTGCCACCGGCACAGAACAACTAACAAATATAACCTGGTGATTATGTGGAGTATTAGGAGATAACAGAGTTTAAAATAATTGCTATGGCCGGTAGAACAGTGACAGGTAACAGTGATTGGTAATGGATGGATGCTGTGAAGAGCTATGAACTATACAACATTAGCAGATTCATTCATGCATATTGCAACATAACAAAAAGTAAATGTATTACTTACAGGTAATATAGCAATTGGTCCAGAAGGTAAGAAACGTTGCCAAGCAACATTGTTTTCTGTTGGCTGCAATATATGAAACAGAATATATATCTGTTATAGTGTTTTACACACACACACACATTTTAACATTTCACTTAGGCATTGCGAGACTAGTAGCCTGGTGTAGAACCCAACATACTTATGCTTCAAAATGAAGTGTTTGTTAAGTACGGAGTGATAAAAAGAAAATGAGATGACAAAGGAATAAATGATTATCTTATGAACTTCATTAGCTTACAGCTGTATTTGTTATTTGAGGTTCTGATGAAGCTACTCAGGCATTCAAGGTGAGAAGGTATCCTCAAATTAGAGACCTGCACCAAATACTTGCAACAGAGTGGAGTCCACTAGAGGTACCTAAGATGCCACGTGGTGGCGTTAAATTGGGTAAAAGAACAAGTCAGCCACCCAACTAGACCACATCAACTCAGAATGAAAAGAGCTGGAACAAATACCACAAGGTATCTGATCCTACATTCTTACAGTTCCGCAATCTTGGATTGATACTTTTTTTTTATTGACCCGGAAAGGATGAAAGGCCGTAATACAGTTTATTTGATACTCCAACAATTCTACCAATTTGCAGCTTTACAACTGATGTTAATTGAAAATATTGCAGAATGTATAGAGAATTATGTAAATATGGGGAAAGGATATAGTTATTACTGTTGTTTTGTAGCCCCAAATCAGCTCTGATCAGATAAAATTCTGGAGTGCAGGTTACAAGTCAAATAAGGTGCAACACATTGATATAAAATTCCACATACAATGCGCCCCCATCACCACCTTCTGGCCGAGAACTATACTGCATACTACAATGTGCTGTGAGGAATTATATGAGGTGTAGAGTGATTATCTGGATAGATAGCAGTTCTAATCTCAGGTTGTTCAGATGTAATACTGAGAAGAGAAACTTGTCTGAGATTTGAAATTTATCAGATCCTTACAAAATAAAATTCTAGTAAAATTTAAATTTATGAAATGGAAAAAAAGAATTCATGACCATCTCTGTAACAACAGCTGACTGCTACTACTTCGACAGCCACTGCTACCACCTCCTCCATTGTCAGTATCACTATAACCATGACCACTGCCACCATAAATAACCCCGCCCTAATTTTTTCACATCCTTTTACCTCTACTGACAACTGAAATGAATGCAGTAGAGTACACCTATATAGAATAACAGATCTCAAGTTTTGGCACAAGGCTAGCAATTTCGTGGGGAGGGATAAGTTGATTACATCAGCCCTTGTGCTCAACTGGTACTTATTTTACTGATCCTGAAAGGATGAAAGGCTAAGTTGATTTTGGCAGAATTTGAACTTAAACCTAAAGACAGAGGTAATGCCACTAAGCATTTAGTCAAGCATTCTAACGATTCTGCCAGTATACATCTACACTACAACCTGGAAGTGTACAATATCTGTACACAAGAAATGCTAAGTGTATACTATCCCTACACAATATTGAGGTGTGCAGTACATCTGTACACAATAATAAGAATGTGTACAGTACAATACAATTAGTACACTACAAATGGAAGGTATACAGAATCTCTACACAATATCTGCTAGGTGCACACTATTTCTAACACAGCAACCATCATATATATGTACACATAACTAGGTGTATGGTACAGAATAACTATGCACAGTAATAAGGATACATATATATACAACACAGTCTGTACACGACATCTTCATCTTATGTTCTCTGTGACTACCAACAGTGTCAGGTCTCTTCCACAGACCTCATCAATTATGTCTCTATTGTAATTAACCAAACAAACGTTACTATTGATAACAATTCAAAAATCCACAATAAAATCAAAGTGAAATAAAAAGAATAATAAAGTTAACCTCTGACAGAGATAGAGTTGCAACTACACCAGCCTGGTTATAGTCCCATTTTACAGAGGGGAAGTTGCAGCTTTTGCGTACAACTGAGTTGCTGCCATCAGCTCCAATCTGTAGAAAGAAAGGGAATAAAAATAAATGAAATAAAACATAAATATAAATGAAGTGATTCCAGATGTACTGTGTGAGATGTAAGTATTGGACTTATTGGCATGGTGCTAAATAGATGAGAGCTCGATTTGTATTGTGTTCTTGTTTTATATTTCAATATGTTGGTTTGTAAATCTGAATTAAAACAACAACAAGGTTTAGGTCAGTTTGATTTCTGATCATATTGCCTATCTTAATCTTTGATACATACACCTTTGGTGGCGTGGCAGATAAGAATGTTAATACTATTAGCTTAAAGTAAGTGTTCTTTGTACAAATTCAGTGAGATATGTACATGTCCAAAGAGACGTACATAAACATAATACAAATTGATTGAAACATAGTGTAAATGTTAAAAGTGGCTCAAAGACGGGGATTTTAGATGTTTAATGAATAGTGGTGGTGGTGGTTGGTATAAATACAAAACAGTTATAGCCACTGCCACTTACCAAAAGGTTTGTATGCAGAACTTTTCCATTGTTCAAAGTGATACTGACTAATGATTTTGATGCTGAATCAGTTGATGGTTCAGGGAGCTCTATTTTGGTAGCTTTGGTTTCATACAATACTTCGACTCTCTCGCTCACCTCTTCCAGTTTTGTCCGCAGAGCTTCTAGAAGGACATCATTCTCAACAACAAAAGCAAGTTCATCAGAGAGGTCAGGCTGGTTAAAGGTCAAGAAGGAGTCAGAACAAGATTCCCAGATCTGGAAGAGAATAAAAATGTTTGCTGTCATTAATAATGTTTTTAATTAATAATGTCAACAATGGCTGACAGTATTATGATTTAGGATATTCTTAGTTATTTTTAATTGTTAAATTAGAGGAGGAAGAGCAATACCAATGATCTTTTCCAGAGTCTTCGAGACTGGTAGGTGGGCAAGGAGGAAGTTATTCTCTGACTGGAAACCTGGTCTAAATCATTGTGACAGAGTAGACTTTAGACTCTGCTAAAGATGGTCACCTAAGAGTCAATGGTGGTATTAAAGTAGGCAAAGAATTAATTCTACAATCCAAAACCAGGAACAATCTTTCTGATGAGTTTCCACACAGTTTCTTATTTCTTTATTGCCCACAAGGAGCTAAACATAAAGGTGACAAACAAGGACAGACAAAGGGATTAAGTCGATTACATCAACCCCCAGTGCGTAACTGGTACTTATCTAATCGACCCCGAAAGGATGAAAGGCAAAGTCGACCTCAGCGGAATTTGAACTCAGAATGTAGTGGCAGACGAAATATCACTAAGCATTTCGCCCGGCATGCTAATGTTTCTGCCAGCTCGCCGCACAGTTTCTGTCCACCAAATTTCACTCACAAGATTTTGTTCAACCTAAGATTACAGACAAAGACATTTGTGCTAAGTGCTGTATAAGCAGGATTGAATCCAAAGCTATGTAATTACACAGCAATCTTCTCAACCACACATCTATGCCTGCTCCTATTGTTGATTCATCTTACATCTCATTATTTTTCTGTTCTCAAAGTAGTGTTTTAGTTACTGAGCTGAAGATGGTGACAACAGTGGAGATGGTATAAGTGGCAATGATGATGACAGACACAATGAGAGTGCCTATGACAATGATGATGATGATGGTAATGAAAATGATTTTAATGAAAATTATGATAATGGGGAGAGTGATGATAATGAAGGTAACAAAAATGGAATTATAAACAAAAACAATTTTAGTATGCTGCATTCTCTACATAACATACATTGCTATCCAATCTTTGTATAGTTCTTTCTGGTTTCTTACTACTGACATAGCTCATAAATACACGCATACACAAATATATACATGTGTGTGTATGTTCCAGGGCTGTCTTAAGGCCATGGTGGAAGCTGAAGACACCTTCTTTGAGTAAAGTGCTATTTCCATGCTGTAATCTAGTGGATATTTTTTTATGTTTTAAAATACTTATATTTTTGGATGGGTTATTGAGTTTGCTTTTCCTTTTATGCAGTTGTCAAATTTAGCCTGAACACCCTGTTATATCTATGTATGTGTATATATACATATATCTACACACAAACACAATCCAAATAATAAAACAAAGAAATTCCTTAACACATCTTTAATGATTCATTACATTTTTTTCTGTACCAAATCTGCTAGCAATGCCAGCTTCTGCAAAAATTCAAAGAGGAAATTTATGTAATGTTTGCAGTTTTAGACATTAGAGTGGCACTTCATCAGACTTGAATCTATGGCACCCTTACACTGTACATCTTCCAGACATTGTTTTTTTGTTTATATGAGGAGATGTACCAGGTGTAAGCTATGGATGCATAAGAGGTGCAGCAATATCAAAGAAAGGTTAACTGGGAAGATAGTTTTTGTGTGGCAGATGTACAAGGGCAATAAACACCAAAGATGCACAGAAAACAAATTCCATCACATGCAAGGGGGAAAAACTAGTAGTAGTAGATAGCCTCTGTTACCTAGGTGCCCAAGTCAGCAGCAGGGGTGGATGCTCTGAGAGCATAGCTGTTAGAATAAGAATAGCCTGGGCAAAGTTCAGAGAGCTCTTACCTCTGCTGGTAATAAAGAACCTCTCGCTCAGAACAGCCATGTTACATGGCAGTGAACCATGGGCTGTAACTGCTGAGGATATGTGTAGGCTTGTAAGAAATGAGGCTAGTAGGCTCTGATGGATGTGTAATATCAGTGTGCATATATGAGTGTAAGCATCCTGAGAGAAAAGTTGGATATAAGAAGCATCAGATGTGGTGTGCAAGAGAGATGACTGTACTGTTATGGTCATGTGTTGCGTATGGATGAGGACAGCTGTGTGAAGAAGTGTCACATCCTAACAGTGGAAGGAACCTATGAAAGAGGTAGACCCAAGAAGGCATGAGATGAGCTGGTGAACATCGGGCCTCACGGAGGCAATGACATGTGGCTGAGACCTCTGGAGATTTGCTGTCCTTGAGAAGACCCAGCAAGCCAAGTGAGATCATAGCCATGGCTGATGCCAGAGATACATAACTGGCCTGTTTAAAAGTACCCTTCAATCGTTGGGCAATATGCTATGCTTAAGAAGACCTGTTGAGTCAAGTGAAATTATAGTTGTGGTCAATGCCAATGCTGCTTGACAGGCACCTGTGCTGGTGGCACGTAAAAAAGCATCATTTGAGTGTGGCCGGTGGCACATAAATAGCACCATTCAAGCGTGGTTGATGCCAGTGCTGCCTGACTGGCTCTCATGTTGGTGGCATGTAAACAGCACCATTTGAGTGTGGTCAATGCCAGTGCTGTCCGACTGGCCACTGTGCTGATGGCACGTAAAAAGCACCCACTACGCTCTTGGAGTGGTTGGCATTAGGAAGGACATCCAGCTGTAGAAACCTTGCCAGATTAGATTGGAGCCTGGTGCAGCCTCAGTCAAACCATTGAACCCATGCCAGCATGGAAAGCGGACATTACGTGATGATGATGATGTACGCATACACACACTAAATATAAATATACATACGAGGTCTGATCAATAAGTTGCCATAGTAATGAAGCTGAAGTATGCAGAGTAAAGCCGCTTGGCACAAATTGACCTTGCACTCTGCTGTGCATGTGCACAAAGTTTTAACATTCTAGCTCACTTCTGCTGTTTAAAGCAGTGCTTGGAAGAAACGTGTGTAGCTTGTGATTGACGCATTGACCATAACAGCGAAAGTTGAGATGGTAATACCTTCTCAGGGGCCTACGCAAAGTTGCAGAAAGTGTATGGAGAGGAGTGTATGAGCTGTACACGAGTGTACGAGTAGTTCAGACGTTTTAAAGATGGCCGGAAAAGGTCGAACTTGACAAACGTTCTGGGAGATCCGCAACCAGCAGAACTGATAAAAACCTTGCAGATGTGCATGCAGCTACGAGGGGAAGTTGTAGAATTACCATCTGTGAGTTATCAAAAGATGTGCAAATTAGTTACAGTTCTGTTCTGTCCATTACCACAGAAGATTTGGGTATGAGACGCATGTCTGTCAAGTTTGTGCCAAAACTGCTTCAACTTACCAAAATGACATTCGAGTTTCAGTTGCGCAAGATCTCCTTGATTGTGTCAAGAATGATGAAAAGTTTTTGAAAACTTTGTGTAGGCTTCTGAGCAGGTATCACTAAGCTTTTGGCAAAATTTGATGCGGATTCTCTGATCAACCTCCTTTGTCATGGTAAATGCAATGATCACACACTACACACATTCCTTCCAAACACTGCTGAAGTGAGCTAGAATGTTAAAACTTAGTGCACATGTACAGTAGAGTTCAAGGTCAATCTCTGCCAGGCAGCTTCACTCTGCATGTTTTAGCTTTGTTACTATAGCAAGTCCAGATGCTTAGTGACCAAATCATGTATATATATATATAATATATATATATATATATATATATATATATATATATATACTAAATATATATATATATATATTCTCTTTTACTTGTTTCAGTCATTTGACTGTAGCCATGCTAGAGCACTGCCTTTAGTCGAGCAAATCGACCCCAGGACTTATTCTTTGTAAGCCAGGTACTTATTCTATTGGTCTCCTTTGCTGAACCGCTAAGTTACGGGGACGTAAACACACCAGCATCGGTTGTCAAGCGATGTTGGGGGGACAAACAAAGACACACAAACATATACACACACACACATACATATCTATATACAACAGGCTTCTTTCAGTTTCCATCTACCAAATACACTCACAAGGCTTTGGTCAGCCCGAGGCTATAGTAGAAGACACTTGCCCAAGGTGTGACGCAGTGGGACTGAACCTGGAACTGTGTGGTTTGTAAGCAAGCTACTTACCACACAGCCACTCCTACGCCTATTTATCTGGCACCTGTGCAGGTGGCACGTAAAAAACACCCACTACACTCGCGGAGTGGTTGGCGTTAGGAAGGGCATCCAGCCGTAGAAACACTGCCAGATCTGACTGAGCCTGACGAAGCCTTCCAGCTTCACAGACCCCAGTTGACCCGTCCAACCCATGCTAGCATGGAAAGCGGACGTTAAATGATGATGATGATGATGATGATGATATATATATATTTATATGTAAATAATACACATACACATAAAATATATGTATATTTAATACATATCATCATCATCATCAAACATCTATTTTACATGTTGGCATGCGTTGGATGGCTTGGCAAGAACTGGCAAGGCCAGGGGCCACATTGGGTTCCATAGTTGGCTTGGTTTCTATGGATAGATACCCTTCCTAACACCAACCATTTTACAAGAGTGTACTAGGTGCTTTTTATGTGACACCAGCACCAACAAAATCATTAGCATTCAAAACAAAATGCTCAATGTGCATTCTTTTCAGTTTTTACTTGTTTAATTTTTTTCCTCAGCAGTAGGAGCTGGTTTCTAACAAAGATAAAATGCCTCGCCATGGGAATGTAGGTAACAAAAACAATGTCACATTTTTACTGTTCCACTTATAGATTGTATTTGTAATGTGCGAGTTAGTTGGTTGATTTCTTTTTCTGAAAACTCTAGCTTACCTACATTGTTACTTAGGCATTTCCTCACAAAACCAGCCGTCCCATTATTTGGTATAAATGTGAATTTATAAACTGGATATTGGAGCTAGAGGTGTTGAAGCAGTTGTCTATAGTTATCCTCTTCCTCCTTGATTTTCAAAGAGATATTCACATCAGCAAAACAGCTGACCTTTATTTATTATCACTATTATTAATGTTGTTATCATCATTTCCTTTCAATTCCTGAATTTAAATTTGTTACCCAAAAGAAATGTAAATAAGCTTACTTGCATTCTTTTTACAGGCTGACAGCGCATCTGAAGGACTTTATCCCAAGCACCAAAACCTGAAATTGAATAAATAAATAAATATATATATGGAAGATGGAACATTATCTTCATGTATTAGTATGTCTTGTTAATGTTGTATAATTTCAAATTTTCCACTGGACTCCGTGTTCTAACTTGTGAAGCTTTATTACCTTGCATCTTACTGTGTGAGTTAATAAATTATCGTGTGAATTATTAATTCAATAAGTCTTATATTATGTTGATGTTTTATATTTTGTACTTATATATATGAGAATTTTTGAACATTTTTAAATACCTACGAGTTTTTATATTATATCATATTGACATTTTATATCTATTTTTATATCTATTTATGTATTTATATATTGATAATGCCAACCTATTTTGAAGTATAAATATTTTTAAATATTTGCGCATTTTTAAATATTAAATATTTATATGTTTATATACTTGTATGTTTTAATAGTGTATTATCTGGAACTTTATATTGATTTATTAAGGTCCAATGAAAGTACACATATATATTGAATATTCTATTGGATAATAGGTTATGTTCCTCTAGTTTTCCGCTAGTATTACCGCCATTGAAATTATATATATATATATAATATATATATATATACAGAAAATAAAAAAATTATAGGTCTGTATTTCAGAATCTTGAGAATAGTTTGGGCCATATTGTGGCACTCTCTTCGTTGCGACAACGAGGGTTCCAGTTGATCCGATCAATGGAATGGCCTGCACATGAAATTAACATGCGAGCACTCCAGAGACATGTGTACTCAGGGAGATTCAGCGCGACACAGAGTGTGACAAGGCTGACCTTTGAAATACAGGTACAACAGAAATATGAAGAAAGAGTGAGAGAAAGTTGTGATGAAAGAGTACAGGGGGTGGTTTGCCACCACACCCTGCTGGAGCCTCGTGAAGCTTCAGGTGTTTTTGCTCAATAAACACAACACCTGGTCTGAGAATTGAAACCACAATCCTTTGACTGCGAGTCCAATGCCCTAACCACTGGGCCATTGCACCTCCACATCGGCCATATAGATCAGTACTAAAACAAGAATGGTACAGTAAGTAAATTCAGTGAAAAACTTAGTTTTCAGACTTGTGTCGGCAAGGGCTCTATTTTGTATGGCATGACCGAATGGAAGTACTTTGAAAAATCATAGGTAAACTCTAATTGAAGAAATTGTGTGAGGAGTAAATCGTTATGTATTTATTTGTTTCTATTTGCTGTGTTTTTTTTTTTTTTAGTAGTGGTTTAAGGTACACTTGCAAAGAGAAAGTGGGAGAAATTAGGGTGATAGCGTGAGTGAAGCAGATCGCTCTGTTTTTGTGTGTGTGCGTGTGCTGTAGCCCACACTAAGAAAAGCACTTGACTTACACACCACAATGTGAGTTTTCTCTAAATTTTGCTTAATTGGGGTTGAAATTTTAAAAACCGGACCTGGCACGACCCGATGCATTTTACTCTTAAAAATGCTAGGTAAATTGTAATTGAAGAAACCCTATATTGTAGATTTCTATAAGAGACAAAGGGCGGCAGATAAAATCTGCCTTTTATAATAAGAGATTGAATTATATTTTATTCCTAACTATTATGATTGACTAATTATCAAACTGAATAATTTATCGTAAGTAATCTACCTGGCTGCAAATATTTATACATTAGTCTGAATAAGAAATATACAAAAATGAAATACATGGAATTATAAATTATATATGCAATTAATATTCACTACAAAAGAGAGATACTGTGCAGAGCTTGAAAGTAGATAGAATATTGTAGCATAAACTTACTGTTGAACAGTGATACTGTACTTAAATTGACAGTGCTGACACGATTTTTATACATCTCAGAAAGTTCAAATTTTTTTTTCGGAGCAGCTTCCAGTAATGTTATGGATTTTCCTTCAAACATGGGATTAAAACCTGTGGAAATATAACAAAAAATGTAATATATATATATATTTCACTTGGGCATTGTGGGACTAATAACCTGATGTAGAACTCAATATACATATGCTTCAGAATGAAGCGTTAGTTGAGTACAAAGCAGTAATAAGACAATGAGATGACAAAGGAATAAATGATTATCGTATGAACTTCAATAGCTTGCAGCTGTTTCTGCTATAAGATACAGTGGACTTATTGTTGAGTGCTTGAGTAACACCTTATAGCTTCAACAGAGCCTTGTTCATATTCAAGATTCTGATGAAGCTATAAGGTGTTTCTAATGCATTCAATAATAAGTCCACTGCATCTTATAGCAGAAATAGCTGCAAGCTATTGAAGTTCATACAATAATCGTTTATTCCTTTGTCATCTCATTGTCTTATTACTGCTCTGTACTTAACTAACACTTCATTCATTCTTCTGTATATATACATACATACATATATATATATACAGACAGGCATTTGTTGCCACTTTTACGTGGCTGTTCCATGCAGAACAATGTTCAGCTGTGTCTGTGAATCAAGTTACATATGCACACATAAATAATAAAACAATAACAATTAAGGATCTTTTCTATTGCAGTGAATTTTCTATTTTTTTAATCTTATTCTCATTGTTTTGAAATTTGGTGAACTGATGTAGCTTTGTAAGCGAATTATGAAAATGAAATTCCCTTTTGCCATAAATTAATAAATAAAAAAGTTAATAGCATTTTAAAGTTTGTAAATTTTGGGTAATTTTAACCAATTGAAAGCCACCTCTTTTCATAGTAACAAGTCAAGTTGTAGTCTGCTTAAAACTACCACCATGTGTATTTTCTTTGATGAGTGTCTATTTTCTGATCTTCCATTTTTGAATTTTTGCCACAAAAACTGTAATAATTGTTTACATGAACTGAACTATTACTACAATACAATGTACTGCTGATTTTTTAAAAAAAATTTGTAAACTTTTGCAAAAAGATTTCATTGAAGATTTTTCCTTTTTAAATTTATACTAACCCTAAACCTTATCTCTAACCCCTAACTCCAAATTTTAACCCTAAACCCTAACACACAGTTTGTTTGCTTTGTAATATTTCGCAAAAAAATCTCGAGGATTTTTCCCTTTTTAAATTAACATGCCTGCTTGACCATTTGACATGAATTTACTCATTAAAAACCTATAGAACTTCAAAACTTCCTGCAACTTTTGTCATGTTTTGCTTTCAATTTATTTAATAAAAATTCATCGTAATGTTTTTGCTTTCATGTTGTGTTAGACAACATCACGTAGGACATGCCAGCATCCACATCTTGTTTTCTGATTAAGTAAAAAAATTGATAAAACTTTAAACCTATGTAATATTTTTCTAAAAATTTTCTCGAACAAGTGAAGAACAAAATCAGATCGGTGTGAAAAATTCATCAATATAACAAACTTGAAAATTTTCATTTTATTTTAAAATTTCAAAAACTGTTGACAGCAACAGACATGATCTGCCACTTTGTTTCCTTATACCTTAAGAAAAATGTATATTCTTCCATGAATTCACTGAAGCTCCGGCGTCTGGCGATGGACTTGGTAAACACACACAAAGTTATCAACCACCTCACCAACAACAACACTGAACACCTTTTTGATCTCCATGTGTCCAATACACGTGGACATGCCTACAAAATCAGAAAACAACACAGCTCCCATGACTTTCAGAAACATTTTTTCACGCTCAGAGTTGCTGAAGCATGGAACAAACTGCCTGCATCAGTTGTTGACTGCCATGACACTGCATCCTTTAAAGCCCTCATGCTTTCCGAAATCCGTCGAAACTACACCTGATTATACATACACTTTAGCTGAGTTGTAGTGCACCTGAGCACTGTACACAATGTTTTATTATTATTATTATTATTATTAATATTTCTACAAATGGTGTAGATTCCAAGTATACCAGAGTTTGTTGTGAATTTTTTTCCCTGAAGCTTAGAAGAGAAATTTCAGAAAATTTATGTGTCAGCTTTGTTTCCTCCTAACTTTCAGAAAAATAAGTATATTTATATGAAATTTTCTACAACTATCTTTCAGAGTGTACAGATTATGATTATATTAGATTTCAATGTGAAGAAAATAGCTGTTGGTCGTGCACACATACATACTGACACTCATGACACATCTACAAAATGAAACTTATAATTTCTAAAAAAAAAAGAAAGTTGTGATGCGTGTCAGTATGTGTGCACACCATTTTTTCCCTCTTTTTTTTTTTTCCACATTAATTCTGGTATAATCTGAATCCATATACTCCGAAAGATATTTACTGAAAATTTCGTTAAAAAAAAAAAATACCCATTTTTCTGAAAGTTATGAAGAAACAAAACCGACTCGTATGAATTTTCCGAAACTCCACTATCACCCCTGGCAAAAGTTTTTCGCAACAAATTCCGATATCAATGGAATCTTCACCATTTGAAGCGTATCTGTAAAGAATTTAATCTAAAGAATATCCATTTTTCTGAAAATTATGAGGAAATAAAGTGTGTGGATGTGGAGGGGGCACAATTAACAAGAGATTTGATAACAAAATTTTCAGAGGTAAACAAGGAACCCTACGATCCTGGGTCACCCTGACTGTCAAGGACATAACAGGGAGGCGCTTCTTTTGTATCCAACCACCAGGTGTAAGCTCAACGCGTGCCCACTCAGTCGTGTCATCCTTTCCACCTTTACTGACCGTTCAACAAACATACTCATAATAGATAACGTTAATAAACATCATGGTGCGGGAGATTAGTAAATTTACCTAAACTACAAGCCATCGCTGTGCCTACCATTCCTCCACCGGATATAACAACATGTCTCGGCTCCACAGATGAACACATCGACCGAACAAACATGCGAGTTGTGAAACCATGCCTGTTTCGTAATTTCCTCAGCCAGGACGACCTGTCAGGGAGAGTTTTCACGAAAGAATATGTTAATAACTTTGAAGCCGACATTACCAGATGCCACAGTAAACACGCAGTGAATGAAGGGATTTAACTCCTTATAACTGTAAAAATAAAAAAGATGGATTTAACTCCCTTGTTATATTAATACGCTTCACAAACTCACATTCTTCCCCATAACGATTGATTATCAGTTTCAAAAACATGGAATATTTTTATAGTAATTATAATAGTTATTTTTAAAAACCTGGTTATACTTTAAAAATTAATCATTATACTATATATTACATTAGTTAAATAATATACTCCACATTTTGTGATAGTGTACACACATACTCACATTCATACATTCTATTCTATTTTTATTACATTGTTACATATCAAATTGTATTTCTTATATATATATATATATATATATATATATATATATAATATATATATATATATATATATATATATATATATATATATATATATATATATGTATATATGTGTGTATATATATATATATATACACCCTATGCTGGGTATATTGTTATATTTCATATAGTTTGAAAGTTATTAGTATACCTACATATTATATACATACACAGCTGTAACTATTAAAACGTTCGCAATATTTACATTTTATTCCATACTTAAATAAGAACGATAGATAACTATTTTTAATGTTGTTATTATTATATTTTATTTTATAATTTTTTCCCGGTGGCGTTTCATCAGTCAAAGTCAATACTTCGAACGTTCAGTTTACGTCATTAATGCCATGAGAAAGGCATCAGTGTCACAACCTCCTGTCTCCAAGACCTGTTACAATTTTTCTTCAGCGCTATAAAACTGCGATTGCCGTCTATAAGCTATTATTTTGATCAAACTCTAGAGATAAATTGTGAGAAATTAATATTTTATTGTGATTTCAACAAGTCGTATGGAGTTGGAGTTATTTCGTATTTTTACTTCGATCAGAGAAATCTGTTTGCTTTAGAGTTTTGCTCAGTAAAATAATTCGAAAGGCTAAAAGCTCGATAAAATAGACCACTAGAAATTGTGTGTAGCTAGCTAGATAGTTAGACATGTATGTACCTGCCTCGGTATGTTAGTGTGATTTAAGTGTGTTTGCTCTACCCTGCTGTAAGCAGCTATGGCGTCCTTAGCAACGAAACGTGGGTGTCGAGATACGGGGTGTTCATGTTTGAAAGAGAAAACACCAACCTCCCCAACTACCACTTACCCAGTACACAAATACAGCAGTGAAATACCGAGGAATATAGAAGAAGAGCGAAGATTAATGAACAGAATATGTCAAACGAATTCATTATTAACGTCTGAGTTATTTTCAGAATGTCCTCATTGTAATAACAACAATCAAGATTTTTGTTATGAGTTTGTTCAAAAACTTGCGGAACTGCGAGAGTGCCATAAAAAGACCTTGAACTTCTGGCAAGATCTTTATGAAAAGAATTGTATCAATGAAAGAGCAGCTGTTAATAGAATGACCGAACATGTAAATGGAAAACGATCCAAAGATATTTATCCTGTTCATAAAATAAATGTAGATTTTAATGCTAATGAGCCATACGAAAACAATTGTACAGTTCATGAGAAAGATTCCTGCAAAAATATCGACAGAAACCAGCAAATATTGGAAAATGTGAAAAAAAGAAATTATTTCAAAAGGAAAGCAAAGAGAAAAAAGAAGAAAAGCACTCAATCTATAAAAGATGATGGTTATGAATGTATTCCTTGTCGTGCCTTGAGTTGTGATGAATCACAATGGAATAATCAATTCTCAGAATTACCAGACTATATTGAGGACACTGAGGACAGTAATTTAGAATTAAATTCACCTGAATATTGTGAGCCGTTTACCAAAATGCAACCTGCAGTGCATCGCAGCTGTTCATTTATTGACAAATATCAGAACGAAAAGAATGACTGGCACCATGGAATTACAGTACCAAAACCTTTCAACATGACACTTCGAGAGGCAAACAAAAAAAAGAAAAAAAGTAAAACATTATTAGACTTTGAGAGAGAATGTGAAGAAAATAGGAGACAAGAAGAATGTGAATGTAAGAAATTATTCAAAGCTTCTCCTGTCCCTGCTCATGTGTATATGCCTCTTTATGATGAAATCACGAAGAAGAAGGACAGGCAGCGAAGCATATCACAGAAAAACCGAAAGGAATATCTAGAATCTCTTCAACAACCATTCTCTTTTGCAGGAAAGAACAACGAAAGAAATGTGAGACCATCTTCATGTATATCCTTTGTGGAATCAGAAAAAAAGAAGCATAAAAAACTCAAGGACAAGCCCATTTCTAGATGTACCCATTCTTTTGATAAAACAGCAACTGAACTAGAGCGAATGAGAAAATTAAATAAGATGCTGAGAGCTCAAGAACTTGGTGATGAATTACTTTCAACGCCGAAAGGGTTGGAAACAAGTCAGAAACTAAGGGAAGAAGTTATACATGACAATTTAAATGAGAAAAAGAATTCTTTCACACCAAGCATTCATAAATGTATTCCTGATTATGATGTCTTGCACAAACAATTTCAGAAAGAATTATCAAAGAAGAAGAAACTGAGAAAGAACACTGTTACCCAGCCTTTTTGTTTCCACACTGAAGACGTGGCACTGAAAAGATATATTGCTAAACAAGAGAAGAATATGTATGAAGGAAGCAAGAGTTACAATAATCTACCTGTCAGGCGAAGGAAATCATTCAGTAAGCTCTATAGCTCCCCTTAATTACTATTGTTTTCTTCTTTTTGTTGTTGTTTAGGGGCGGGGCAGGCCTACAGTTCATTTAAGAATTCTTGTAGTTGTTTCAATGTATGCCTTTCTCACATTGAACTTGTTTTTTTCTAGTGCTATTTACTAAGTTGCTCTTTATGACTCAATAGAGATACTACTACCACCACCACCACCACCACCACCACCACGACTGTTGATAGAATTTATATATATATGTACATTTAGAATATTTACTAATATTGCAGTTGTTAATCGTAGCAGTAGTAGTTGTAGTAGTCAAGAACTATAAAAGAGGATTTAACCACAACAGAGTGCCAAAATGGGTGCCTGAAAATAATGAGTTCATCTCTAAAAGAAAGACACCTCAAAAGTGTGTGTGTGTGTATATATATATATATATATAACATATATATATGTATATATATATATATATATATATATATTTGTTATAATTACGAGTATAATTATAATTAGGGTTAGGCAAAAAATTTGCTTCACCACACACCGAACTTTAGAAATAGCAGCCAGAGAACCTATATATATATATATATATCTTTTCAGGCCAAGTGAAATCAGTCATGGCTGGTGCCAGTTACACGTAGATGATACCCACTACACTCATGGAGTTTTTGGCATTAGGAAGGGCACCCAGTCGTAGCAACCGTACCATATCAGACTGGAACCTGATACAGCTCTCTGGCTTGCCAAGTCCAGTGTTAAACTGTCTTAATCCATGCCTGCATAGAAAGTGGATGCTAAATATATATGTGTGTGTGTGCTTCCCAACCACATGGATCCGGGTTCAGTCCCACTGCATGACACTTTGGGCAAGTGTCTCCTACTATAGTCACAGGCTGACCAAAGCTTTGTGAGTGAATTTGGTAGACAGAAACTGGAAGAAGCCTGTCGGTTGTACATGTATGTGTACATGTGTTTTTGTGTTTGTGTTTGTCCCCCCCCCCATCACTGCTTGACAACTGGTGTTTGGATGTTTACATCCCCATAGCTTAGTAGTTTGTCAAAGATGACTGATAGAATAAATATTAGGCTTTAAAAAAAATAACTCCTGGAGTTGATTTGTTTGACTAAAACCTTTCAAAGCGGTGCCCCAGCATGGCTGCAGCCAAATGTCTGAAACAAATAAAAGAATAAAAGCATATATGTATTGTCTCCCTTGTCAGTCTTTAGAAAAGTGCTCTCATGTGGCTAAGAGTTGTTTTGACATTTATATCTAGCAATATTTGTGCTGACCAGCACCCTCAGTCACTTTAGTGACGGCTATATTTGTTGTCTTTCGGTTATCAATTACAAATAGTCACTTCAATGATTTATAATTCTCACTTCACCATTTTTGGAATCAGTCAATGTTTCATATGGTGTTCTCTATAAGACTGACAAGGTGAGTTGGTCACTGAGGAACATTTATCAAATCTGAAATCATTGAAGATATGACTCTATCATGGTTGGTATTGGGAGCTTGTCTCCCTTGTCAGCCCTCAGTAAAGTGCACTCATGTGGATAAGTATTGTTTTGACTCCTATTTCTAACAATGCTAGTGCTGACTAACACCCTTAGTCCCTTTAGTGATAACTAAAATTCTTGCCTTTTAGTGATAATTGTGAATAGTCACCTTAATAAATTATATATATAGTTGAAATTTACAGAAAAAACATAAGATGGAGACAGGTGTATAAACAACAAGCAGGTAATATATCCACTACTAAGGACATACCTAAAGTAAGGTTTGGTTGCTAAGTTTTAAAATTTCATATCTAAACTTTAATTTTAATTATGACTTCTATATACATATATATATGTGTGTGCATGCCTTTTTGAGTGATAGGAATGTGTATACTTGAATATATTCATGTGTATATATAGGTGCAATCCTGTATAAATCCATGTGGGTTAAAGTCTTGATATTGTAAACATCCAGAAAAAAAGACGCGAACATATCAATGTTCAACAACAGAATGAGACTTATGGACTTATTTCTACATGTATGTATATATATATATATATATATATATATATATATATATATATATATATGTCTGTGTGTGTAAGTGTATATTTATGAATATGTGCATGCTGTCAAGTCTACATCATTGGCCTCTTTGATAGTCTCTCATCCCTGTATTCTGTCACTCATACCACTATCATTCACACCACTGTTACTCATGCCACTGCAACCCATGTTTTAATCACCCAAGTTTTTATCATTCATATCATGCTCTCATGCTCATGTCCCTATTTCTCATTTCACAATCACTCTCTCCTCTTCTCAATCTCATTGTACAACACTGCCAGTATTATTAAGAATGATAATATACATTCTTTCCATTGTAGCCAAGGATACCACTGGACCTCTCTGCTCAAAACACTAACATATCACTTTTCCTCTCTCATCCTTACCACTCTAGGTTTCTTGTTTATCTTGATGCTTAATAGACCTCTTCAGATATGTATGTACCCCATACATTCTACCTATAGTCTTATACTCCTGTACCCACTGCCATTTTGTATCTACATCCATCACTTGAATTTGCCATTTATCTATTTCCAGCTGTCATCCCTATCCTCTGCTGGTGTCACAGTAAAGTGCATTCTGTCATGGTGTGCCACCACAAGTCCCTTTAGTCTTAAGATATGACAACTTCCTAGCACAGGTATCATGAAAAAATGCACTCAGTACAGCCTGTAAAATATTTGGTGTTAAGAGGGGTTTGTAGTCATAATAACCAAGCTGTAAATAAATTTTACAAGTGACATGTGGTCTTCCAATCCATTATGAAAGCAGCGACAACCCATCTAAATCCTGCCAGCACAGAAAGTAAATATTGCTTTCAAACTTTGGTACATGGCCAGCAATTTTGAGGGAAGGGCTAAGTCAATAACATCAATCCCAGTGTTCTTGAGATTCTTATTTTATCAACCCCAAAAGGATAGAAGGCAAAGTTGCCATCAGTGGAATTTGAACTCCATATGTAAGGATGGATAAAATGCTGCTAAGCATTTTGCCCAGCATGCCAATGATTCTGCCAGCTTGTCACCTTCAGCATGGAAAATAGATACAAAACAGTCATAGTGAGGATATAGATACATTTACATAAATATGTGTACACGCACACACACACACACACCTGCACACATGCACACACACACATGCACATATTTATATGAAATCATCATTCATTAATAAATTTTGTGATAGCTCTGCACTTTTGGATTTCTCTGGAATACAAATTCCTTACTTGTAAAGTTGGTGGTAAATGTTGGCAACAGGAATTGAATCTCCCTCAAAATTTACTCCTGCATAAGTCAAGAAAAAAGGACATTAAATGGAACAAATAAACAAACAGTCTATTTGAATTTTGAGATAACCTCCCACCTACCCTGAACCTGAAAGAATCTTGTTTCATCTCACAAAATTCCTTAGCGGGGTTCTGATAGCAACAATAGTAGTTGAAGAATTCTCTTGATATCTTGGAGATAACTCAACATCTTGGTTTCTATGATTCACTAAGCTACCTGGATTGCCACCAGACTTCCCCTTTACAGTCTATGTTGACAAGACTTTCTTTGACCATCATTCTATCCACTTGAATGTAACTTTATGTTTAGTTGCCTCTCTTAAACTCTTTCTTTCTTACATTAATTACTGTCACCTGTACTTTTACAAATTTCCTTTGCCCTTTGATCCTACCTTTCATTCCTTAACCTTTTTATTATCATATTTCTGTTGAAATACACTGCCTTTGTTTCAACAAATTTTGAAAGTAATGTAGAATTTAGTAAAATAATTTTGTCATTATTAACCTACTGTCAGGAACATAAATTGAGATGAAACTTGGAAAGTTTAAATTATGACCTTTTTAAAACTGTAAGTTTGTATCATAGAACCATGGGGTTGTCTCAGGCAGATTAGTATTGAAAATACTCATCTACTTTTCAAGTGTATAATACTCAACCATTTGTTAGACAACATGCTTTTCAATGAGACAGAACCATGATATATCTATGGGCTGCACCCATATGGCTGTACCCATCTATGGGCTGCACCAATTGACTCTCTGCTGTTGCCATAAGTTTTGTTGATCAAAGTTAACCTGGACACAAATATTTGCTAAACATAAATAACTTCCATATATTCCAGAATCTGCAATAGAAATCTAATAGAGTTTGTATAAAATTACTAAGACACCTCTATATGAGATGGTATCAAAAAGTTCCCAGACTAGTTATGGTTAATGAAAAATAACTTATTTACCTAAATTTTAACACCATCTCCTTCGAAATAGTCACATTGTGCAGCAATACACTGGTACCAGCTTTCCTGTCACTTTTGGAATCTGGTCTGGAAGATGTTTTCCATAAGCGATTTGATCAGTGACTTTTGAGCTACATTTTCATCTTGGGGAAAGGATGGAAATCTGCAGGTGCTAAAGGACAGGTGTGGAAGTGATACTACTTTGTTTTTGGCAAGAAACTCATGAGTGAGGAGAGCTCAGTGACAGGGTACATTGTTGTCGTGAAGAATCCAGTTCTTCGCACTCTACATATCTGGTTGCTTTTGCCGAATATCCTCCCTCAGATGCTCCAAACTATTGCTGTATAACTATCAATTGACAGTATGGTGCTAGGGGACGAATTCTTAATGTATACCATAGATGCTGAAAATATCCATGAGCATGCTCTTGATTGGCTCTTTGTTCCAACTTCCTGTCCTTGACAAAAATCATAGACTACAGCATACATGTGATCACAAAAACACAAATTTCACAACTTGTGAACTAAATACAGTGATGTCACATGGCACACTGCCTTATGGAGGTCACTGCTAGCTCTCACTTTGCATGCAACTATGTGCTGCCATCTATTGGTGTGCTACTTTTTGATACTGCCTCGTATATATATATATATATATATATATATTGGGTCATACCATAAAATATGTGTTTTTCAATTGCATGAATTAAAAGTTGGAGGGAGATGGAATAAACTATCTGCATCAACTTGCTATAAAATCAGGTAGTAATTTTACTGTGTGCTTATTCTTAGTGCAAGTTTTGAAGAGTGCAGTTCAATTTTAACAGTTATTTTTTCAGAGCTATAATGGAAGTCACAAAGGAGCATATTTGGCATATTTTGCTTTATGAGTTCAATAAAGGCAACACTGCAATGGAAAGTGCGAGGAATATTAATACAGGACATGGGGATCAGAAAATAAGTGTAAACAAGTGTCAATAGTGGTTCCAGAAATTCTGAGCCGAACCTACAGCCTAGAAGATGAGCCTCATCCTAGAAGATCTGTAGAGCTTTACGAGGATATCTTGCAAACCCTAGTGGAATAAAATTCCACTGTAACTGTTGAGGAACTAGCAGAGAAACTAGGATTTGGTCATTCAACCATTCATTGACACCTGTGTGCCATCAGAAAAGTCAGCAAATTGGGTCAATGGGCTCCTCACAAACTTTCCGAGTCTAATAGTGTGCAGAGAGTGAATGTGTGCTCTCCTTTGCTGTCACGTCTCACAAAGGAACCTTTTTTGGACCAAATAGTGACTGGTGATGAGAAATGGGTTCTCTATAAAAATGTCAAGTGTTGAAGACAGTAGGTAGGGAAAGGAGGAACATCAGCACTCCAGGCTAAAGAAGGTCTTCACCCACATAAGGTGTTGTTATCTGTCTGGTGGCGTATGAAAGGTTTAGTCCACTCTGAACTTTTAAACCCAAACCAAACAATAAGAAAGGAGATCTGCTGCGGCAGCTTGAGTGGCTTAAAACAGCACTAGAAGAAAAACGTCCGTCTTTGGTTTCAAGACAAAAGATGTTCTTCCATCAGGATAATGCTTGGCCACATACAGTGAAGATGACATTCCAAAGGCTGGAGCAGATTGAATGGGAAATGATGCCTCACCCACCACATTAGCTGGACATTTCCCCATCTGATTATCATTTATTCTGCAGTCTTCAAAATCATTTGGACAGAAAAAATATGGATTTCATGGACAAGGTCAAAACAGTACTGGAGGAGTGTTATTCATCATGGACAAGTGAATTTTGGAAGAGAGGCCTTGCAAGTCTACCAGATAGATATGGAAGAGCATTGTAGAAAATGAAGGAGAGTATATTTTAGATTAGAAAAGAACTTTGTTTATCTTAATTTGAAATAAAAGAAAAACAAAAAAAAACATTATTTATGGGATAACCCAATATATATATATATTATATATATATATATATATATATGTAAATGTAGCATGTGACAATTATTCGGTAGCCAAGATAAAACTTTGAGTTTCGGATGCTGAGGTGGAAATCCACACCACCATCTCTTCAGTTATCCGGCCATCGAAAAAACGCTATGAAAAAAACTGTTATACAAAGGGAAATTACTGTGTTATTGATGCTATTTAGACAAAAGTGCTATTCGAATGACCGCTAATTAAGGTAAGGGAGTAAAAAGTTCATAGTATACGCGTAAGCGGGCCTGTTCATACGCACACATGTGGGCGTGCGGGCGCATACATCACTAGAAAAAGTACGCATCTTCACTCGCATCTTTCTCAAATGTATATGCATATACATACAAACCCACACTCACACGCGCACCGTAAAGGTACATACATGCGTCTACATACACACAAGCACAAGAAAAAATGGGGTTATGGGAAACAATACAGAAAAAAGACATAAGGAAGTATACAAAGAGTAAACCACGTACATATCCAGACACATCCTTATGCACGTGCGTGTGTGTGTGGGTTTGTATGTATATGCATATACATTTGGCGAAAGATGCAAGTGAAGATGTGTACATTTTTCTAGTGATGTATGCGTACACACGTGGGTGTGCAGGAACATATGTGTACGTATGAACAGGTGCGCTTACGTTTATACTATGAACTTTTTCTCCCCTTACCTTAACTAGCAGTCATTCGAATAGCGCTTTTGTCTAAATAGCGTCAATAACACAGTAATTTACCTTTGTATAACGGTCTTTTTTCATAGTTTTTTTCCGATGGCTGGATAACTTAAGAGATGGTGGTGTGAATTACCATCTTGGCATCCGAAACTCAGAGTTTTGTCTTGGCTACTGAATAATTGTCAGATATTACATTTACAGATAAATTCCTCTATTTACATAGTATTGAGGTCTCTTTCTTTCTTTTGTTATCTTACCGTTTTTACGAATATATGTATAAATAAATATATATATATATAATATATATATATATATATATATTAAGGTATGTAGAAAAATACAACATGGACAAGAACGTATAACTCATAGAAGACGATACAATAAACATGGACAGGACATTCGAATATATATATATATACATATACTAGCATTAAAGACCCATCGTTGCCGTGTCATAGTGCTAGTGCATGTATATATGTGTATATATTTGTGTACATATTACATTTACATCTATAAATATACATCTACACATAAAATGCAAAATACAAAGTTATATCTTGATATCGCTAGTGATAACAATACTCAAAATATATAACAGACTGGAATTTTTAGCTCTTCTTATTTCTCTGCATTTTATACTTTATAGACAATAGTCTTTTCTTTAATTTAACTTTTTACTATCCATCTGGACTATTCCATTTCTGCTCGCTAATTTTATTTTTAATTTAATTCCCATTCATGTGAAACCACTTATTCTAGTTCAAATCATTGATGCAATTTTATACCAATTGCGACTTTTCCTTTTGTTATGTTACGATTATATTATAATTTAGTTTGATTTTAATTATTACTTACTACATATAATTCAATTGTTATTATTATTTTTATTGTTAAAGTGAAAGCATCTGACATAAAATAGAGAATTATTTTTGTTTCACTTTTAACACGTAATACTGAAATAGTGGAGAAGATATGATATTGCTATGGGCTTGTTCTAGGCAAGAAGTTGAACATTTTTTTGCCCATGAAACTACATGGACCCTGAGTAAGGCATGTGTAAAATTTGAATGAAATTGGTTGTGTAGTTCTTAAGTTTTAGGGAAACACACAGACAGACAGACATTCTCAGTTTTATATATATAAAGATATCTCTTTATATATAAAACTGAAAATGTGTGTCTGTCTGTCTGTTTCCCTAAAACTTAAGAACTACACAACCAATTTCATTCAAATTTTACACATGCCTTACTTAGGGTCTGGGGAGTGTCATCAGCAAAAGAAATTTTAACTTTTTGCGTAGGGCGAGCCCACAGCAATATCATATCTTCTCCATTACGATTCCCTAAAACTTGAGAACTACACAACCAATTTCATTCAAATTTTACACATGCCTTACTTAGGGTCCATGTAGTTTCATGAGCAAAAAAAAATGTTCAACTTCTTGCCTATGGCGAGCCCATAGCAATATCATATCTTCTCCACTATTTCAGTATTACGTGTTAAAAGTGAAACAAAAACATTTCTCTATTTTATGTCAGATACTTTCATTTTAACAATAAAAATTAGAGATAATAATAATAATTGAATTATATGTAGTAAGTAATAATTAAAATCAAACTAAGGTATAATATAATCGTAACATAACAAAAGTAAAAATAGCAATTGGTATAAAATTGCATCAATGACTTGAACTTGAATAAGTGGTTTCACATGAATGGGAATAAATTAAATATAAAATTAGCGTGCAGAAATGGAATAGTCCAGATGGAGCTGTGCACATACCCTTTACCATGGCTTTTACATTAGATTATTTGCTAATTAGCTAGCATTAAGTATCTATATGAAGTTTGGCTGTATGTAATGTCTGTTTTCTCGAACAGCTGCTTCTACTGATTACTGCTGTTGGTTTATTTATTATGCATAAAGGACTATAGCTTTAACTGCGTACTGCTTTTTGATTCACCGTAAGATTTGTTGTTATTATTATTACTGTTTAACTATTGTTATCACGTTTGTTAGTTCCTCGTAAGGGAAATGTTGTTGTGTTGCATTTGTTAAATAATTGTAAATTGTAACCCTTCCCCTTTGGGAGAAGGAGCTTTGGTTATTGTTTAAAAATTGAATTGTGTCCCTGTTTGGAGAAATTGACAATATTTTCACTGTTTATATGGAAGCATTTTTGTTAGAATGCCTTCGATAGAAGAAAGTCCAAAAATGAATTTTGCTGCAGCCATCGGTGGGGGCGAACTCATTAAAATTAAAATGGAAGAAATACAAACCTATTTCGGATTGATCACCGACAAAGACGGTGAATCTAGGATAACACCACCAAACGAAATAAAAAAGAAAAGACTATTGTGTATAAAGTATACAATGTAGAGAAAAAAAAGATTTGAACACCTGGAGAAAAGCACCATCAAAAAGTGTCTTGGTGCGACTATGAAAGATATCTAACCAGAGGCGGTAAATTCACCACAATAGAAGCAAGGTTCGAGTCAACAGAGTGCGCAAGGGAGTACTCGACTCGAACCTTGCAAAGTGGAAATATTTTATTTTTACCTTTATATCTGGGATGTCCTATGTTCCAGATATAAAGGTAAAAATAAAATATTTCCATTTTGCAAGGTTCGAGTCTCTAGGATCACTAGGACGTCCCAGATAAAAATTTAAAATGTCCCCCCAGAAGTAGAGGTAGGCTGGATTGTAGCCACACTTCTATACAAGAGGGGGGACAAGATACAATTGATTGAAATTGCAAGAGACGGGCCTACAATTCCAGTCTGTTATATATTTTGAGTATTGTTATTACTAGCGATATCAAGATATAACTTTGTATTTTGTATTTTATGTGTAGATGTATATATATATAGATGTACATGTAATATGTACACATATATATACACATATATACATGCATTAGCACTATGACCCGGCAATGACGGGTCATAATGCTAGTATATATATAGAAGGAATGTTTTTAATCTGACCAGACTGAAATTCAAAACAAAGCTTTTTACTTCACACATTAAGGAACTTTTATACGCTGACGATCGCAGTCCTGTCAGTCATTCTGAAACTGGTCTGCAATCTCTTGTATCTGCATTTGACTCAGCTTGTGATGATTTTTCAGTTGACCATCAACTTGAAAAAAAACAGTTGTAATGCATCAACCTGCATGTGGTGCTGTTTGTAACCCAACTAAAACTTTTGTTAAGGGTAAGGTACTTGAGGTTGTTGATTCATACATCTACCTAGGAAACTCTGTACAAAACGATGGAAATCTTGATACAGAAATACATCTGCAAATTCAAAGGGCAGCAAATGCGAATGGTGGCTTGGAGTCATGTGTTTGGTGCCAGTGACATATAAATAACAATGCAAAGTTGGCTCTTTACAAATCATGTCTTACCATCCCTGTTGTTTTTTTTGTGAAACATGGATGTGTTATGAAAAACATTTTAAATTGTTAGAACAATTCCACCAAAAATGCCTTCATCGGATTTTAAACATTAAATAGAGTTCTTCTACTCCAAACACAGATGTCTTTTCATCTGCAGGCATCACCTTAATTAAAGCTATGATTTTGAGAATACCAAATGAGATGGTGTGGCCATAATGTTCAAATGGTAGATGAACCCATGCCCAAACAGCTGTTTTATGGTGAGCTTGCAGAAGAGAAATGCAATTGGATTAAACTTTAAAAAAGGTTTAAGGACAACATAAGGACTACTATGAAGTCACTTGGAATGGATCCAGAGGACATAGAAACCTTTGCTTCGGATCAAGCTGGATGGTGAACAAAAGTGTGGAGTGGAATGAAAGCGTTTGAAGTGGCCAGGATAACGCATGCAAGACTCAAAAGATTTAAGGAAGAATGTTACGATCAAGAAGGTGAATCACAATGACTTTTTTGTGTGCACAATTTGTGACAGACTATGCCTTTCTGTTGCTTGACTCAAATCTCATTTGTGAACCCATGGATAACGAACCTCCACCAACTATTCCGTCTACATGCAATGTAAGCCAGAAAGTTTGCAAATTTAATGGAAGCCTCAAAAGACATTTAAAGATCCACATAGATCAGAATTCATCTGCAGCTCTTAGTGGTCCAAATCAGATATGCAATTTGTGCCGGTGTCTTTTCAGAAAATGTCTGGTTTAAAAAGTCACATCAGATGCCATGATGGTTCTAAGGTACAGGAGGTGGTCAAACTCTGCAGAAGGAGCAGACAGGACAATATTATATCTTAAAGGAAAAATTTTATTATCACTAATTGTGACTGAGGGTGCTGAAGCACCTATGTTGCAAGAAATAAGAGTTAAAAACTCTTAATGCTGTAAGAAGCGCACAATATATATACACTGACAGGGGAGATAACTGCCCCATGAGCGTCTCTAGGATCACTAGACTAAATTAGTTTTGTCTGTTAGTCTGAGCATTAAACATGACAAGTTATCTACCTTACATTGCACCAGTTGGCAAATCTTATGGACTTAAGGACAAACAGGGAATCTCTGCCCTACGCTGGTTCCAGTTTGCAATTACTTTTTACTGCTCTAATCAGTGAACAGAGAACCCCACACCTGCAGCAGGTAGCATTTGAAATGGGGGCAGGAAATATAGATCTCATGTTTTGAGTTTAAGAGAGATTTTGGATCCAGCAAGTCTTTAAGGATCCTTGCCTGCTCTGCTATGCAAAGCTTACATCATTTGCTCCCATTTATATAGGACCCCAGCTGCTCTATGATCCTCCATTTAATTTTGTGTGGAGTTCCTTCATTCTTAAGGTGCCACACATGGTTGGTCAAGGACATGATGTAATGTCTTTCTGGAACCCTAAAAGAGGACCTGCGGTTGTACAGACGCCACTTAAAGGTAGTTCCGTACCTCTGTGCTTGAGTGCTGGTTGTGTTCTTGCCTGTGGTGTATCTTCCATTGGTTCTTCCCTGTTTGGCCTTAGGTTCCTAAAATTTGCCCACTTACTGATCTAAGGAAAATAACTTGTCCTGTTTAATGCTCAGTGTATATTATTCTTTTGTTTACAAATTAACTGACTGTAACAGTTTTCTGCCACCAGTTTGAAGAGAGGTTGTATGCCTGTGGCCATTGGAGTCTGGCAAATTGTCTATAAAGCTAAGCACTCTATAGATCCAAAACCATTGGTCACTCTGTGACCAGACATATATATATAACTTGTTGTATATATTAGAAGAAATAAGGTACTCAGAAATCTAGATGGTTATATATTTACAGATATTAATATGTCACATGTTTTTATATATCATATATTAGCGCTTGCGTCCACTCTAGTGGAGTCTTCAAATTGAATCTGAAGACTCCACTAGAGTGGACACAAGCGCTAATATATGATATATAAAAACATGTGACATATTAATATCTGTAAATATATAACCATCTAGATTTCTGAGTACCTTATTTCTTCTAATATACAATACCTGTACATCATCTCCAAACCTTCTAATACACACACACATACACACACTCATGCATACACACACACACACATACACACACACACACACATGTATACATGTATGTATAACCCATACCTAGCAAGCACCAGTTTTGCAAAGGTTGGTTTCGTCCTCAGAGCTAGAAAACCACTTTTCTCTAAACAATTGCTAACTCTGTGCAAAGTACATTTATGTCTCATATGTGAAAAGAAATACTCATTACCCAAGAACACATATACTTGATAAGCAAATACCTTAACCCCCAAATCACTACAATATCTGACCTACTATTAAGCTGTGTGCTCATTCTTTCTTAAACCAATCTTTTTTCCTCTGAAGTTTATTTCTGTGTGACAGAGGGCTAGTGTATTGAAAGAAAAGTTAGGCATAAGAGGAATTAGATGCAGTGTGCAAGAGAGAAGACTCCATAAAGAAGTGCTAGTCTCTCAAAGTGGATGAAACTTATGGATGAAGGAGACCCAGGAAGACATGGGACGAAGTACTGAAAGATAACTTCAGGATACTAAACCTTTCAGACAAGATGACAAATGACTGAGATACCTGGCACCTTACTGTACACAAGAAGACGCATCCTCCACAGCAGAAATGTTAAGCCCACTCATTCTGGTGAATAGGACTGGCCTGTGAGAGTCTTGTGCTAGAGCTACATGAAAAGTACTTGTGCCAGTGTCAAATTCAAAGCACTCAGCACACACTGTAAAGTGGTTGGTGTTAGGAATGACGTCCAGTCCTAGAAACTAAGCCAAATCTGACTGGAACCTGATGCAGCTTTACTGCTTGCCAGCTCAGGTCAAATTGTCCAACCCATGCCAGCATGCCAGCATGTTAAATAGTTGGTGAGTACAGGACTGATGGATAGGGGTTGAAAAATCTACATAAAAGTTTGCCTCTTCGGTGCATTGCCTTTTGGTAGGGCAGGGTGTAGTAATCTACAATGTTCATATAGTATGTAGATATACTAACACACATATTTGTGCGCTATTCCTATTGACTCTATAGTTGGTGTATGTAACACCATTAATAGTTTTCAGAGAAAGTGATATTTGTTACATGGTTTGTGTCCAGTGAGAGTGAATCAACTAGATAAAGGTTATTGATTTTAATTTATTGTTTCCTTATTATTGACTTCAGATTATTGACTCCGTGTTAACTTCAGTTTAATGACTCCTGGTTATTGACACTGGATTATTGACTCTAGGTTATTGACTGTAAAATAATTTTGTAGCTCAGACATATTTTTCAGAGTGTTTACCTTAATTCTACAGTTTTGGGGATGCTTCCTCTTAATTCGGCACTTTTCAGGTGGTTTACCTTAATTCTACAGCTTTTAATGTGTATACCCTTAATTCTACAGTATTTATGATGCATGCCCTTATTTCTATAGTTTATTGAAGAAAAACAAATATCATATAAGTAAAAACGCTCAAACATTTCACAAATGGGTTAAAGTTAAACTCTAACCTCATTCAGTTAAACTCTAACCTCATTCAGTTAAACTCTAACCTCATTCAGCAGTTTCTTTGACCATTCTTGCTTTACCTCATCCCTCATTTACAGCTGTATCTCTTCTATCAGTTACTATGTATAAATTAATTTTCATTTTGCTTTTGTTTTTCATTGGTCTAGGTAGAAGGAATGTGCCCATGGTTTATGAAATCCCCTGTGACTGGGGGAGGGTTTGTAACCACGGCTTTTAGAGAACCTTATATGGTGAGCTTGGTATAGTTAATGTCCTTGTCAACAACTGCAGGAAAAGTATGAATGGCGAGACTATAATATGACCAACTGGAAGAGGAGAGATAAGGGAGTTGGTAGTACTAGATTGGAAGTGTCACAAGATTAACCAGCTGCTCTGAAGAATTGTGGTCACTACAGTAGTAGTAGAAAAACAGAGAAAGAGAAAGAAAGCATGTTAGTGGATGAGAGGTTTAAGTATTTTGGCGAACAGTTTCATAGTAATTAGTTGAGTAGTCTTTGTTTGAATGCAGTCGAGGATGTCTGTGTGTACCAGAAATACAGCTTCAGATGTGAAAGTAGGGCCCCTTTGTGGTTATTGCCTGAGCTTTATAGAGGGTTACAAACTCAAATATTTTCTGGCTTCAAAGAGGAAGACTAATCTTTGTAACACAGCTTCTGTTAGGTTGAGGGTGTGCATTCACCCAAAGAGATCCCTAGTGATAGTAGGGGCTAGTATTTGTTATACTTATGATGTGCATCCACCAAGTAAGATCCTGTGATAGTGAATCCTTGCATTTGAGATAATCTTGAGGTCCCTACTTACATGTTCATGTTTATGTAGGGAAGGATATAATGTTTTTTGATATGTATAATAATTGAAGATTTGTGCTGTTAAACAAGATAGAATTAGTATGACCCCATTAGGGGATGTTTTCAAAGTCACTGATCATGGAGTCAATACTGGTTGAAATATCCATCTTTAATCCTTTTGGTACCAACCCAGAAGTCACTTGAGCACATGTACTTCAGAAGGCTATTACAAATCCTGTACACAGAATACAAAATAAAGGTAGCAAGTCAACAAATATGCTGGCAGAGAGGAACCACTCCTTGCTCAGGTAAAAAGATGGAAACTTGCCCAGTATGGTCAGGTATTCCACCACAACTCTCTATCCAAAACCATTCGACAGGGCATAGTTGAAAGAGAGCAAAAGAGAAGCAGACAGAGAAAATCCTGGTTTGACAAATTCAAGGACTGGACAGGCCACAACATAGCGAACCTGCTATGCATGACAGAGAACAGAAACCAATGGTGATGGCTGACTATGAATGTGTCTAGAGTGGTGCCCCAGTGACAGGCTGCACCAGTTAAGGCACCTTGATGATGATAATGATGATGATACCACCCCACTTGAGATTGGTCTGGTTCTATGACAGAAACTTCCCATTTTTAAGAGACCTAAATTAAAACGTTCTATAAGAATTTCATACTAATTTATATTCCATACACCAGCTAAATAACAACAAAGATACTTTAATTAAATTCTTCATCATTTTCAAAACTAATTGAACAAGTGGTGATGTATTTCAAGAAAAATATGGTAACGAAAGGATGAAACATTTTACAAAATATTACTCTTAGATCTCTATTTCTGTAGCAATCTCTTTACAAAACCAATTAGAAATTTACCTAAAATTAATCTCTACTCACCTTAGAGACATCAGTGATAAAGCCTCTCTGTGGTTATTTTGATCTGCTAGAAACAGCAGCTAAATGCTCATCTTACTACTTTAAAAAATGGAAGGACACACTGCATAAAATAGTCGTAAATGTCTGAAAATAAAATATATCTCCAAAGCTGAAATACCTTTGATCATTAGTGTGCTTTGCTTGATTAGAGCTGAGCTGTAGTTTAAACATCAACAATAACAAGCAATATCATTAATAGCAACAACAACATTCATCATTATCATCATCATCAATAACAACAACAACAATAACATCAACAATAACAATCAACATCATCATCATCAATAACAACAATAACAACAACACCAACATAGACCAACATCGTCATCAACAACACTGACATCATCAACAATAATAACGATCTACTACATCAACATCAGTATCATCATCATCAATATCAACAACATCAACATCAACATCATCGCTGTCGTCATCATCATCAGTAGCAGCAGCTGCAGCAATAACAACAACAACAGCAACAACTACAACAATGGCCTATACTAGTTCCCCACTGTGTGCTTTTTTATATATTTTAGAAAGTAAAAGTGATCACATTGAACTGCCATCTGTCAGAAGTGCTTGAAATTCTAAGATAAAGGATGTTGATGATAGATATAAAATTATTGATCAGTAGAAATAGCTCTTTGTTGTTCACTGTTGTTGTGAGAAATACAATTGATCCATTATTGCTGTTTCTATGTGCCTCACAATACATGGACATCATTGTCTCAGGAATAAACCTATAGTGTAGAACTTAATTCACTTACTGCTTGTCTGTCTCCCCAACCTCTCCCTTTCTCTCTGTGCATGTGTATCTTTGTCTGCATTTACATATAAATTTATATATATATATATAAATTGTATAATAGGAGCAGCTTTACATTCATTCTTGTTATAATTAAAAACATGGCTATGATCAATCTGAACTATTTCATTAAGGATTTCTCTGTATATTTCCTTATTAGTCCTTTATGTCTAGTTTGGAACAATGATGTTTTTAAATTCATTATTCTGACAAAGACAATGAGCTGGCAGAATTGTTAGCCTGCTGGACACAAGGCATTGCAGCATTTTTTCCAGCTTTGTATTCCGAGTTCAAATTTCACCGAGGTTGACTTTGTCTTTCATTCTCTTGGGATTGATAAAATAAGTATCAGTTGAACTCTGTGGTTGATGTAATTAACTTGCCCCCTCCTCAGAAAATCCCAGGCCTTGTGTCTGTAGTAGAAAGTAATTCATTAGCCTGACATTTCTAAACTTTCACAATCACATTTTCAAATTAAATTGTTGTAACAGCATGTACTCAGTACATTTTGTGGAAAATCTCATGGGACCTTGACAATAATTTTATATCTGATACAATCCTCATCATTATCCCTTCCTGTCCACTTTCCATGCTATTCTTGGGTTGGATGGTTTGATAAGTTCCTACTCCAGTGTCACAATTTTTGCATGGTTTCTACAGCCAGATAGATGCCCTTCATAACATCAGTCACTTTATAGAGTGTACTGGGTGCTTCTTTCTTTATGGTGTCAATACTAGTTAGATTGCTATGTAACTCACAAGACTCAAGAGCCCCCCTTAAAAGAGTAAGAGTATAGTAAGTGAGGGCAGTAATCTTATACTAGGAATTAAGAGGTTAAAGCATGATAGAAGATACAGGAACAAATTTGTTTGTGTAGAGGAGATACATGACTCTAGGAGAAGGAACTTAAATCATAAAATGATACATCCTAGGAGATTTCATGATGTCATGATTCTTTTATTTTACATGTGATATATGTGTGTGTATAGTTTAGGTTTGAATTTTGCTATTAGCATATATATATATATTGGGTTGTCCGTAAAGTTCGCGCTGATTTTTAAAGGAAAGAAAAAGGTCAATAAATACTTACCATTACATTTTTAATCAACCAAATATGAACCATTTTGTTGCACAATGCATCTCCATCTTCCCTTTAACTTGAAAATACCCTCTTCCCAGAATTGACGTGGTTTCATGGCAAAGAATTCATCAAGGTATCTTTTTACATCATCCAATGAATTGAAATTTTTACCATTAAGACTATTCTGCAGAGACCTGAATAAGTGGAAATCCGAAGGAGCAATATCTGGTGAATATGGGTCCGAGCTGCAGCAATTTTTGTCTGATTCCCAAAGCATCAAGTGCTGAAAATGAACTTTCTTATCTTCCATTTTAAAGGGTTACAGAATTAACACAGGTTATAGGAACATAAACCTTCTTCCACGAAAAGTTAGCTTAAACTGTGCTCTAAATGGAGGTGTAGTCAAATCCTATTTTATGGACTCAACCATGTTCTAAAATAAATTAAAAGATAAGCTACTATAAATCGGCATGAACTTTCCAGACAACCAAATATATATATGTGTGTATGTGTGTGTGTGTGTGTGTATGTATGTATACATACATACATACCTACCTACCTACCTACATACATACATACCTACATACATACATACATACATACATACATACATACATACATACATACATACATACATTATTCCTTTTGGTATTAGAACTGCTTCTGTTACTTGAATTATTTTTTGATAAGCCCATTGGCTTTTAGTGGCACCAGTGCCTAACTAGGTTCTGTGTTTCTATAAATATTGTTGGCGGAACAGTTACTGCTATTTCCAGCAGCCACGTATCTACCATTAACAAGGCCAAAAAAGGCTGAAATCACATTATCTGGTAGTCCTGGCAGCAAAAGTGGTAGTGATTGTCCGTCAATTGCAATGTACCACAAAAGGGTTTTACTCATGGTATATATTGCAGAATCATATGTTCTAATGCAACATCCACTTTTAAGTGGTGATGAATTTTTGGTATTGCTTCTGTTGCTTTGATTATTATGTATATAATAGAGAGACCTGTGCATATTTCATGGAATTAACAGTAAATTTATTGGGTTATTTCTGAAAACTTTATCCAAGAATCCTGAAAGTGTAGCCTGTATTGTGTCTGTATGGAAAGATAGTCACTCATCTCTGCTACTCATTGAAAAGTGGAAGAAATTGGAATATGATGATTACTTAATGCACTTAAAGATACACTTTATGTACTTTATGCACAATTTTATTGATTTAATAGAAAGCACTCATAAAATAAACATTCACTCTTATTTTTATATTTTTCCCATAAAGAAAAAAATCACTGTACATATGGTATAACCTTTAGTTAAACTGCATATATTTGCCACATAAACAAGCGTGAATATTTCACGGAAATGCACTTATGCACATGCATTTAGTGCTAGGTGACATAAAAAAACTTAGTTCAATAAAAAAAATACACATTTCAATATCCACTCACCACCACCACCAACACCATCACCATCATAATCACCTCTCCCTCCCCGTCTCTCTGCTTTTCTTTAACCTCACTATCAGAACATCACCCCTCTGCTTAAACTATATTTCTCTCTTTTTTTTATATCACTATCTTCAACTAACTTTTTAACAACGTAATAAATATTACATTCCCCCTACCACACATCATGGATGCTTCTCTCTCTTGCTTTTTCTCTCTCCCTCTTTTTCTTTCTCCCTCTTTTTGTCTCACTCTTCACCTTATCTTCTTGTCATCTCTCCTTTTTCTTCCTTCCTCTTGTTCTGTCTTTCCCTTCAACTAATCATGTGAAAGCATTACAATTATGTTCCCTCTGTTTCACATCGTGGATGCTTCTCTCTCCCTTATTTTCTCTCACCCTCTTTTCTTTCTCTCGCTTTTTCTCTCACTCTCCACCTTTCCTTTCAACTAATCATGTGAAAGCATTATGAATGGGCTAAGTAATGGAGTGACAAGCAGAATTATTATCAGATTGTGAAGATGTGTGGCTTAGAGTTCATGAGTTCAATTCCTGGTGATGCAATTCCTGGTGGTGCATTGTGTCCTTGAACAAGTCATTTTATGTCAACTTAGCTGACAAAAAGGAGATTACATGTATTTCAAATGGTCAGCCTTGTCACATTCTGTCACACTGAATCATCATCATCATCATCATTTAGCGTCCGTTCTCCATGCTAGCATGAGTTGGACGGTTTGAATCTTCCTGAGAATTATGTTAGGGATACACATATCTGTAAAGTGTTCAACCACTTGCACTTTCATTTCACAAACAGGATGTTTTGTTGATTGGATTGACTAGAACCCTCATCATCATAACCAATGGAGTGCTAGTCATATATATACATATATATATATATATGAATGCTCAAAATGAGGAGTAGATAGACAGCCGACAACTGATGAAAGGTCCTTTCTCTGTTAATTTGTCTCGTTTTCCATTTTTTTCTCGTTTATGTATTTTATGTTATTTGCACCATTGGTGTTGTTCTGTACCCATATATTCATGTGTGTGTATATATATATATATATAATATATATATATATATATATATATATATATATTATATATATTATTATTATATATATATATATATATATATATATATAATATATATATATATATTATATTATATATATATATATATATATATATATATATATACACACACACATCATCATCATTGTTTAATGTTTGCTTTCCATGCTGGTATGGGTTGGACAGTTTGACAGAAACTGGCCAGGCAGAAGACTGCACCAGGCTTCACCATCTGTTTTGGCAGAATTTTTATGGCTGGATGCTCTTCCTAACACCAACCAACCTGCAGAGTGAACTAAGTGCTTTTTATGTGGCATGAGCACAGGCAAGGTCAGTTTTGTCATGGTTTTTACAGCTGAATGCCCTTCCAAATGCCAACCATTTTACAGTGTGGACTGGATACTTTTTATGTGGCACCAACACTGTCAGGGTCACCAAGTAACATGCAAGACAAAGATCCTTTGAGAAGCATTGAGATGTATTGAAAGATACAGGAATAAATTTTTTTGTTCTCAAACACGTGATAATGCTAATAAAATAGCAGGATCAGGATAAATTATCCATCACATTGCAGAAAAATATGTTACAGTATCCTACTTACATATATTCATGCATATGTATGTGTGTGTGTCTATCTGTCTATCTGTCTGTCTGTTTGTCTGTCTATCTATCTATCTATCTATCTATCTATCTATCTATATATATATATATATATATATATCTTCTCCCACTATTCTATTCTTTTACTCTTTCTTTTCTCTCTTCCTTTCTCTTATTCTTTTATCTCCCCTTTCCCTCTTTTTTTTCTCTCTTATCCTATCTCCAAATCTTTTCCTCTCCCCTTCACAGTTCTCTGTCTGTCACTCTCTCTCCCTCACTCTTCCTCCTTTGCTTACGTGGCTCCCATGTGACCATCGGCCATTTTTCTTTTTTTTCTTTCTTCTCCTAACTTGTGTTTCATTCTTTTTTCTGTTGCAGCTGGACAAGGAAGACATATTCTTGTCTGTCTCCTGTCCAAGCTTGTTCCTTCGCATTTGCCACCACAACCTTGTTTAGGCTTAGCAGCCCTTACTGTTTGTTTTCACTGTCCTGTTTTTGTCACCAATTTTGACCCTCCACAAAATCTCGAATTTTATTTAATTTGCTTTGTGGGAGCAACTGTTTTATCAAAGGTGAATCTTGTCCTGAATTACTCGATATTCTGATTAGAAAACAGCCAGCAACTGATGAAGGGTCGTTCTTTGTGATGTTCATCTTGTTTTCCATTTGTTTCTTTCATTGTTCGCAAAAAAAGTTCATATTCCATGTCCTCATACTTCGTATTTTTGTTGTTTACATTTTGTGACATCCTGTGCCCACATATGCATATGTATATATGTATACATATATATATGCATATATATAATATTTATATTATTATATATATAATCTCTATATATAAAACTGAAATGCGTTTTTACCGCTTGGATCGCTTTCAATGCCACTACATCCCATCCGATTCGCTCCAAAATTTACAGGGACATATAGAATGAGGTGACGATGCTCGTGGGCTACCTTAGAAATCCCTATCTTAAAAGGTGTGGTTGCTAGGGGCCATCTTCCTCACTCTCGCTATTTCCTCTCTTTTTCACTGACTGTTTCCTACCTTCCCATCACTTTGGCGGCGTTTTTTTAAGTATCTTGCATTCATTTATATCTGTGTGTGTGTGTGTGTGTTCTATATATAAATATGTATATATAATGTATGTGTGTGTGTGTGTGTTCTATATATAAATATGTATATATAATGTATGTGTGTGTGTGTGTGTGTTCTATATATAAATATGTATATATACAAAGTGTATATATCTGTATTTATGTATATTAAACTTTTTCATGCTTTTTCATAGTTATATATATTTTTAAACAAATTATAAATATAATTTAATAATTTTTATTTTCAATTTAAATAATTTAAATTTTTAAATTTTATATATTTTCTATATATTTTTTTTAATGTTTTTGTTTTTGGTTTTTCACTTTTTGATTTGCCTATTAGTGGTTTTATCTCTAATTTAATTTATACAGATATATATCTCATTTGTATACATTTGTATATATAATGCGTGCACACACACACACACACACACACACACATATATATATATATATAATGTGTGCATTACGTAGTCGGTCGATTCAGCTGAAAATATGCACACCTATGTTAAAAGTGCTGGCAAGTTTGCATGACAACTATTTTTTTCCTCAAATGAAAGGTATCACCTCTAGGACAAAATTCCTCATCTTATAAAATGTGGCCCCAGTAGACCCGAATGAAATCGGGTTATATTAACCAAAATGTGAAAAGGGGTTTAATGAGGCTGGAAGGGGATTAAAATTTCAAGGAGTGGGTGTTTAGGAATTCTCTTTTACCTCAAGCTAAAAAATTTGCGCCAGCCTTTTAATCGTCAACGTGTTGCCGTCCATGATAAAGAAGTTTTGAATGCTTGCCATGGTGAGTCTACTGTCGTGAGAAAGAATCACTTCAAAACTTGGTGTTTACGAATTTTCTTTTACATCAAGTTCAAAATTTTACGCCAGCCGTTAAACTGTCAATACGTTGCTGTCCGTCGTTGAGAAATGCCAGCCATGGTGACTCTACTATCCTCAGATTCTTTCCCTTCAAGCTTTGGTTTCCAATATTTTATTATTTTTATTCAGCTCGCAAGTTCGTCTGTCCCTTTTAAATGTTAGCGTTTTGCTGTCTGCCTTAAAGCAGACCTTTCCGTTGCCATTGCCTGATATTTATGATTGATCTTTCTAAATATTTTCTTTCTCAACTTACTCAAGATCTTTTGTTGTTTATAAATGGGAGAGAGATAGATAAAGATAGAGAGTAAGAGAAAGCGAGGGAGAGTCCGAGAGAAAAGAAAAGTAAGAGAGTGGGAAAGTGAGAGAGAAAGGAGAGAGAAACAAAGACGGAGAATCATCATCATCATCATCGTTTAACGTCCGTTTTCTGTCCTAGCACGGGTTAGACAGTGTGACAGGGGTCTGGGAAGCCAGGAGGCTGCACCAGGCTCCAGTCTGATCTGGCAGTGTTTCTACAGGTGGATGACCTTCCTAACGCCAACCACTCTGTGAGTGTAGTGGGTGCTTTTTTCGTGCCGCCAGCACAGGTACCAGGGGGGGGGGCTTGCAGCGGCAATGATCGGTTGGTGCTTTTTACGTGCCACCGGCACAGAAGCCAGTCAAGGCGGCGCTGCAAGGCAGGTTACCTTCAGCTAGTATATATATATATATATATATATTGGTAAGAAGCTTGCTTCCCAACCACATGGTTCTGGGTTCAGTCCCACTGTTGCACCTTTGGCCTTTGGCAAGTGTCTTATACTATAGCCTCATATCGATCAAAGCTTTGTGAGTGAATTTGGCTGATAGAAACTGAAAGAAGCATGTTGTATATGTATGTGTATGTGAGTGCATGTGTCTTTGTGTCTTTGTTTGCTCCCCCCACCATGATTTCACAGCTAGTGTTGGTGTGTTTATGTCTCTGTGACTTAGCAGTTTGAGACTGATAAAATAAGTACCAGGGTCATGTATTGGGGTCAATTCATTTGATTAAGAATTCATCAAGATGGTGCTCCAGCATGGTCACAGTCTAATGACTGAAACAAGTAAAAGATAAAAGAAAAGATATAAATATATGTATGTATATATATATATATATATATATATATATATATAATATATATATATATATATATATCAGTGTGTGTGTGTATCTGTCTCTCTCCTCATACACTTCTCTTGAAATGATTCTTTAATTCATACTCATACCTTGAGAGTGAATAAAGTTCTCATCAAGTCCTCATCATTAATGCTTTTCTCTTTCCTTCTTTTATCTCAAGGTTGTCCTGATACGACACATACCATACCATCCAAAACAACCACTTCATGCCAGTTGAGAAAATCAGCAAATTTGTGAGTTCAGTTTTGGCCATGTACTTTTAGACATTCAGTTAATTTGTTACTTATCTTTCTATCTACCTTCTTCTTGTTTATTTATCTGTCTACCTACCTGTTTATCTGTCTGTCAGTCTGTCTGTCTGTGCATGTATGTGTGTATATATCTATAGATTTATCTATCTGTCTGTTTGTAGCTCTGTCAGTTTCTCTGTCTGTGTCTATCCACACACACACACACATGTATATGTATACATGTTTGTGTGTGTGTGTGTGTGTGTGTGTGTATATATACACACACACATACACACACGTATATACACACATACACATACACACACACATACACATACACTCACAAAAGAGATCATGAAGTCCTGAGCAGAACATTTTTCAAATGTTCTGAATATAAACTCAATTGTTGATGAAGAACTGATCAACAACCTATCACAGAGGACTGTCCTTCAAAAACTGGCAGTTGCTCCATCAAATACTGAAATAAAAATGGCTATAAAACAGCCCATGAATGGAAAGTTGTCTGGGAATGATGGCATACCAGCCTAGATATATAAATATGATAGCAATCTCCTTCTGAACAATTTATGTGAACTCTTTGCCCTGATCTGGGAATCAGGATCAGTCCCACAGAAGTTTAAAGATGCTTTTATTGTCCATTTTTATAAGCATAAAGTCAACAAATGTGAATATGACGACCATAGAGGTATCTCCTTTTTGTGTGTTGCCAGGAGGATCCCTTGAAGGGTTATCTAGAACAGACTAAATGATGCCCTCACCAACTTAGTGTTGTCTGAATCTCAATGTGGCTTTCATGCTGGTAGAGGTACAGTGGATATGATTTTCAGTCTGAGGCAAGTGCAGGAAAAGCCTTATGAGCACAATTTAAACCTCTTTGTCACTTTTGTAAATCCAACTAAAGCTTTTGATACCGTATCTGAGATGCTCTTTGGGTTGTCTGTAGAAAGCTAGGTGTTCTCAAAAAGATACTTAATGTTATCATTTCTTTCCCTCAAGGAATAATGACCTCCATTTGATCTGGCAGGGAAGTGTCTGATTCATTCACCGTCTCAAATGGGACACAATAAGGTTGTGTTCTTGTACTGCTCTTATTTGTTTTGCATTTCTCTGTCATGTTGGAAACAGCATTAGAGGGTGTAAAGAAGGAGTAAAGTTTTAAATACAGGACTGGTGGTAGTTAGTTCAACCAACAATACTTCAAAGCACAAACTAAGACTTTTTAGTCGGAGTCCATTTATAGTGCCACCAATTTAGTGAGTGTAGTCACTAATTTATAGTGTGAAAGTTGGTAAAAGGTAAAATATCAGAAGACAGTTTTTATACAAATAAATTTTTAGACAAGTAGTAAGAGTATAGCCTGGGTGTATGCATGAGTCAGGGAAAATATTATAACTTATGTTTGAAAAATAGATTCAGTTGGAACTCATAAGAACAGAACTAGTGTAAACAAAAATATATTGCTCATAACATGACAGGAGTAGTGATCTGAGGTCATCCAGAATTTTTCAGAGCTAAGTTGGCATAAATGAAATAGGCTGTTCGTGATGTGATCAGAGTTTGAGGGCAGGTATAATTCAGAGCGAGCAGCATGAAGTTGGTGTGAAAAACAAAGAGGCTGTTCCATGATGAAGAAGTGATGTTGCTCGTCCACTGTCTTTCCACTAACTGATTAAAACTCCCACTTCACTTCATGGGCAGAGAACTGCCTTTGGTATTCATATGTGCCCAGCCCTGATTGGCTGGAGAATGCCATAGCACAACTGTTATGATGCAACAATTAAAATAGCTTTTCTGACATTCTACAACTTTGGTGCAAACAGTTCGAGATTTGCTCCTCACAGACAATTGTGCACTTATAGCACACACTCTTAAGAACATGCAATTGATTCTAGATAACTTCTCATGTGCATCGAAGGCTTTTGTTCTGATCGTCAGCATCAAGAAAACTGGGCTTCCTCATCAGCCCATTCAAGACCATCCTCCTGCTGTATATGTTGATGGGAAAGCATTAAAAACTGTTTCCTCCTTCACTGGTCTTGGTTCTGTTGTGTCAAATGATACTAGGAGGGATAAAGAAATTGAGTCCAGAATCAGGAAGGCTAGTTCCACTTTGGAAGAGCCATGATGTATCATTGAAGGTGAAAATTGATGTATACAAGTTTGTGGTTTTGACATTATTGCTTTATGGTGCTGAATCATGGACCATGTACCGAAAGCACATCAACCAACTTGATGCTGTTCATATGCGATGCTTGCGTATTATTCCCAGCATAAAGCCAATTGACCATATTCATAGAAGTGAGGTGCTTGTCCTGTTGTAGTGGGTGGTTCTTCTTGAGCACAGCAATGTGCCACATATCTTAGTCCTCTGCCATCTCCTTTCTAAGGCTCAGTACTTTGTCCCATGCCTTCCTGAGTTTCTCTCTTCCACAACTTCCTTCCTCCCACTTTAAGTGAGATGTGTGTCTGTATGTAAGCATTAATGTATGTTTTTATGTTAAGCCACATATATGGAAGCAGGATATAAAATTGAAGGAATACTTTTTGAAGAGTACACATTCATTGACATATGCAAGGAAAAGGTTGACAGTGGCTTCAGAGTTTCAGCTTACTCACTTTCAACAGACTGATACACTAGGGTAGTGTCTTCTATAGCCCTGGGTTGACCAAACCCTTGTGAGTGAATTTGGTTGATGGAAACTGAATAATGCTGCAAGGATACATTTAACCTGATTGAAATTTTAATGCATCTGAATAAACAGGATGCAAACAGACACCACATCGTAGGATAACTATGCAGCAGAAACACATTGGACAGAAGTTTAAAGTGAATATACAACATAAAAGACTGTAATAAAAAAAATGTATAGGTGTATAATTCTTCTGCTTTATCTTTATATATATACATACATACATATATATATATATATATATATATATATATTATATATATATATATATCTATATATATATATATTGATCAAAATAAAATAAAAACATGATGCGAAGGATTCAGCGGTACATATGTTTCGGGCCTTTATTAGACAGATTTATAACAATGCATAATGTATGCCTGTGGCCTTCTTCAGCCGCGCACAACAGCTTCCACAAGGACATGTGTTACATCAAAAATTCTTGGTTGGGGATGCAAATCCTCTCATTCACGTACGACATAATGCGGCAGCAGCATAGAATTGAAGCGTCCATCTCTTTCTTCTCTCAATGTAGAATGAGGAAAATTGGATGTTGAGGTAATGTAAATAAATAAATACATATATAGAGGTGAAGATGGAGGGGCGAGAGTTCGGGACGAGGGATAAAAAATGTATAAGAAGTGTAAGTATAGAATAATATAAAAATGTAGAGGATAAAGATATAAAGAGTTGTAAGGAGATGTAAAGGGGGTATAAAGAAATATAAAGAAATATAAATAAATGTAAAGGCATAAGGTTATAAAGTAAAAATAGGAATAGAAATAAAAGTAAAAAATCCTGATAAAAACATGATAAAAGTGTAAAAGAATGTAAAGATAAGGGATGTATAGAGGTTACGGACCAAGCATGGTGGTCAGGAGATTGATAAAATTTAGTTGTAGAATTGTCAGTAAATCAACAGTTTCGTCTGGGGACCTAATGCGTTGTAAATCAGAGCTGATGAGCATTTAATCTGGTTCCTTGAATTAAATGGACTTCTAGTACATACATATCATCATGGATACATACACCCACATACACGCGTACATATACGCCTCCAAGCCTATAAGCATACACACGCACTCGTGTGTAAACACGTACATAAACACACACGCACGCGCGTACACACACATACATACAACAGAATATCCGCATGTATACACGGACATTATACGCGTACACACTCACATGTATATACGCGCGCCCATCACTACATACACACACGTATATGCCCACGCCTCTAGGTCTAGGTATAAGATATTAAAGGATGTGTATAAGAACGTATGTAAAGAATCCCGTACTCATGTCTATACGTGCACGCACACACGGCTGTGTGTCCGTATGCGCGTGCACCTATACACTCATATACACACACAGAGACACACGCGCACATGGGTCTAGCTATAAGATATCGAAGTATGCATGTACATATATACGCGTGCATATGTATGTATGCGTATACACACGTACGCGGACGCTCGTATAGTCAAAAAGTGGATCCATAGGTAAGTAAATAAACATATATAGAGGTGTAAAGCGATAAGTTATGGGTAAGAATGAGGGTAAGGGTGAAGATTAGAAATAAAAAATACAGTATAAAATAAGAAATACAATGTAATAGTTAGAAATGAAATATAAGAATTATAAAAATTATAAGAGTTAAGGTAAGGGATGAAAATAAAAATGAGAATAAATGGAAGTAGAATAAAAGTAAAAATAAAATTAAAAATAAAAATAAATGGAAGTAGGATAAAAGTAAAAATAAAAGTAAAAATAAAAATAAAATAAAATAAGATAAAAGTATAATTTGTTAAAGTTTAACATGAGATGAAGGTGGTTGAAAGTTAGAGGTGTGTGTTAAACGTATGGGCGGGCGGGGGGAACTGAAAATTGGAAGGGTTAGAAGTGGAGTTTGGCGGTGTACGTTCAACATCCGAGTTAGAAATGTGAAAGGGTATAGATATAGGGAATTAAAGAGACTACATAGGGAGGATATGGGTGTAGGAGAAGAAATATTTAGGGAAAAGAAGTCATATATGGGAGACAAAATTTGTATATATAGGAGGAAAATGCGGGGAACCGTATATGCACATACACACACCCACACACACACACACACGCACATGTACATGTATATATATATGTACACATACGTACACGTATGTGCACATACATACGCACACACACACACATGCACATATACACGCAGATATAGGAAAGCGGGATGTGCTGGAGCCGACAGGTTGCACCGGGTGGGAGGAAATTGCATGGGGGAGTTGGTATAAGACCTAAGCATTGTAGTATTTGAAAGTATTAATAAGTTTATGTATACAGGATGGTTTGAACTCTGACCTTTTGTTAATAAGATTGTGTTTGTCTTTGAATTTCAAGATGTTCAGGAGTTCTACACAACATAGTTGGCATCCTGCTCTATTATTTAAATAAGGTGCAGCTGATCCGATGATGGACCATCTGAGTTTGAAGCCTATGCATTTGTCTTTTAATTCCCAAATTCTTTTAGAGAGGGAGGTGCTGTTAGCCTTATGTCTGTGTCTCAGCGAGGACCGGTGGTTGTAGTATCTGGATTTCCAGGAGGTTGAGCAACCAATATAGGTGAGTGTGTTAAACTGAGTACTCACCTCACATGAGTATATTACGTTTTTCGCCCTACATGCGCCCTGCAGTGGGCACTCTGATGCACATCTGCAGTTGCATTGCATTGCATTATTCGGTCGTGTGCTGCTAATCCCAGGCGGAGGTGTTGCAATACGAGTGGGGGCGTTGGTATCCTCCTGGTTGTTGATGGGTGTAGTATTTCCTCTGTTGTGTTGGTGGGTGTTCTTACTAACTGTTTGGGTAGTATGGCTGCCAGTCTGGTTATATTGTCTACTGTCTAGATGAGGGGGGTTCTGTTGGTCGCTATGGTTTGCTCTTGATCTAGCTGTTCTAATATTAATATAGTTATGTTTAGCTATGAGGCAGCTCATGTTGGGCAGGGTAGAGTAGGAAATCCTAATAGTTTTGTTGGAGAAGATACTTCTATACTTGTGGGTGGGTGGGAAGTTGTTGGAAATTATAGAGAATATTCTCTTACATAACTTACCCCTAACTGCTAAGTTGAAAGGTATGTTGAACCATATATATTTGCGTAATCTGCTATTATCCCTTCTATTTCTCCTAATAGGATCTATATTGCTCTCGTCGGGAGGGTTACTATTGTGTGCTATTCTATTAGTTCGCCTATTTCCTATACGTTGTTTGGAGTTTAAGTTAGAATTATCGCTAGTGTGAGTTGAGTGCTGAGTTCGATTATAATTGGGAGTCTTATGGCCGACGGACGCTCCCGGGTGGTCTACATATGATATTCTCTGGTTATACCCGGCACTATAGAGAGCCTGGTTGTAGTGTTGTGCATGATTATTGAAAATTTCTCTATTAGAGGATAGTTTTGTCAGTCTGTCTGAGATGGCTTGGACCGTGGTGCTAATTATACAGGGTGGATGGTTGGAAGAGGTATGGATGTATTTGGTAGTTTCTTCGGGTTTCCTATACGGGTGGTGAAGGTGCTTATTCAAATCTAACGTAACATCTAAGAAGTTTACTATTTTAGTATTGGTCATAAATTCTAGTTTAAGATTGAAGGATTTGAAAAAAAGCCTGATCTTTTTCCTAATTCTTTCTAGTTTACTCCTATTGTTGGTGGGGTATATGAAGAGAGCGTCGTCTCTGTATAGACCCCCCTGAAGATCCGGTACCTCGGAGAAAAGCTTCTTGAGCAGGTAGGCCCCGACCAAGTCAGTCACCTGAGCTGAATCGCTCGAGCCCATAGCCACATCGAAATTGTCGGGGGTATCGGATCTGATCCAGAGTCTACCGTCGAATTCTATTATGGTTTTTCTAGCTAATAGAATTATGTCAATTTTTTCTCTGTCTATGAGTGAAAGGTTGCGGGCAAAAATAAGGGATTTGTTAAGTAAGATGGGGGATATACTGGCGTAGTAGCTAGCTATGTCGAATTGGATGAATGAGTAGTCGGGCCTATTGGTGATAGTGTTAAACCATTCTAGCACATCGTCGGTGTTAATCCATACCTCTTCCAACCTTCCACCCTGTATAATTAGCACCACGGTCCAAGCCATCTCAGACAGACTGACAAAACTATCCTCTAATAGAGAAATTTTCAATAATCATGCACAACACTACAACCAGGCTCTCTATAGTGCTGGGTATAACCAGAGAATATCATATGTAGACCACCCGGGAGCATCCGTCGGCCATAAGACTCCCAATTATAATCGAACTCAGCACTCAACTCACACTAGCGATAATTCTAACTTAAACTCCAAACAACGTATAGGAAATAGGCGAACTAATAGAATAGCACACAATAGTAACCCTCCCGACGAGAGCAATATAGATCCTATTAGGAGAAATAGAAGGGATAATAGCAGATTACGCAAATATATATGGTTCAACATACCTTTCAACTTAGCAGTTAGGGGTAAGTTATGTAAGAGAATATTCTCTATAATTTCCAACAACTTCCCACCCACCCACAAGTATAGAAGTATCTTCTCCAACAAAACTATTAGGATTTCCTACTCTACCCTGCCCAACATGAGCTGCCTCATAGCTAAACATAACTATATTAATATTAGAACAGCTAGATCAAGAGCAAACCATAGCGACCAACAGAACCCCCCTCATCTAGACAGTAGACAATATAACCAGACTGGCAGCCATACTACCCAAACAGTTAGTAAGAACACCCACCAACACAACAGAGGAAATACTACACCCATCAACAACCAGGAGGATACCAACGCCCCCACTCGTATTGCAACACCTCTGCCTGGGATTAGCAGCACACGACCGAATAATGCAATGCAATGCAACTGCAGATGTGCATCAGAGTGCCCGCTGCAGGGCGCATGTAGGGCGAAAAACGTAATATACTCATGTGAGGTGAGTACTCAGTTTAACACACTCACCTATATTGGTTGCTCAACCTCCTGGAAATCCAGATACTACAACCACCGGTCCTCGCTGAGACACAGACATAAGGCTAACAGCACCTCCCTCTCTAAAAGAATTTGGGAATTAAAAGACAAATGCATAGGCTTCAAACTCAGATGGTCCATCATCGGATCAGCTGCACCTTATTTAAATAATAGAGCAGGATGCCAACTATGTTGTGTAGAACTCCTGAACATCTTGAAATTCAAAGACAAACACAATCTTATTAACGAAAGGTCAGAGTTCAAACCATCCTGTATACATAAACTTATTAATACTTTCAAATACTACAATGCTTAGGTCTTATACCAACTCCCCCATGCAATTTCCTCCCACCCGGTGCAACCTGTCGGCTCCAGCACATCCCGCTTTCCTATATGTGCGTGTATATGTGCATGTGTGTGTGTGTGCATATGTATGTGCACATACGTGTACGTATGTGTACATATATATATACATGTACATGTGCGTGTGTGTGTGTGTGGGGGTGTGTGTATGTGCATATACGGTTCCCCGCATTTTCCTCCTATATATACAAATTTTGTCTCCCATATATGACTTCTTTTCCCTAAATATTTCTTCTCCTACACCCATATCCTCCCTATGTAGTCTCTTTAATTCCCTATATCTATACCCTTTCACATTTCTAACTCGGATGTTGAACGTACACCGCCAAACTCCACTTCTAACCCTTCCAATTTTCAGTTCCCCCCGCCCGCCCATACGTTTAACACACACCTCTAACTTTCAACCACCTTCATCTCATGTTAAACTTTAACAAATTATACTTTTATCTTATTTTATTTTATTTTTATTTTTATTTTTACTTTTATTTTTACTTTTATCCTACTTCCATTTATTTTTATTTTTAATTTTATTTTTACTTTTATTCTACTTCCATTTATTCTCATTTTTATTTTCATCCCTTACCTTAACTCTTATAATTTTTATAATTCTTATATTTCATTTCTAACTATTACATTGTATTTCTTATTTTATACTGTATTTTTTATTTCTAATCTTCACCCTTACCCTCATTCTTACCCATAACTTATCGCTTTACACCTCTATATATGTTTATTTACTTACCTATGGATCCACTTTTTGACTATACGAGCGTCCGCATACGTGTGTATACGCATACATACATATGCACGCGTATATATGTACATGCATACTTCGATATCTTATAGCTAGACCCATGTGCGCGTGTGTCTCTGTGTGTGTATATGAGTGTATAGGTGCACGCGCATACGGACACACAGCCGTGTGTGCTTGCATGTATAGACATGAGTACGGGATTCTTTACATACGTTCTTATACACATCCTTTAATATCTTATACCTAGACCTAGAGGCGTGGGCATATACGTGTGTGTATGTAGTGATGGGCGCGCGTATATACATGTGCGTGTGTACGCGTATAATGTCCGTGTATACATGCGGATATTCTGTTGTATGTATCTGTGTGTACGCGCGTGCGTGTGGGTGCGTGTGTGTTTATGTACGTGTTTACACGCGAGTGCGTGTGTATGCTTATAGGCTTGGAGGCGTATATGTACGCGTGTATGTGGGTGTATGTATCCATGATGATATGTATGTACTAGAAGTCCATTTAATTCAAGGAACCAGATTAAATGCTCATCAGCTCTGATTTACAACGCATTAGGTCCCCAGACGAAACTGTTGATTTACTGACAATTCTACAACTAATTTTATCAATCTCCTGACCACCATGCTTGGTCCGTAACCTCTATACATCCCTTATCTTTACATTCTTTTACACTTTTATCATGTTTTTATCAGGTTTTTTTACTTTTATTTCTATTCCTATTTTTACTTTATAACCTTATGCCTTTACATTTATTTATATTTCTTTATATTTCTTTATACCCCCTTTACATCTCCTTACAACTCTTTATATCTTTATCCTCTACATTTTTATATTATTCTATACTTACACTTCTTATACATTTTTTATCCCTCGTCCCGAACTCTCGCCCCTCCATCTTCACCTCTATATATGTATTTATTTATTTACATTACCTCAACATCCAATTTTCCTCATTCTACATTGAGAGAAGAAAGAGATGGACGCTTCAATTCTATGCTGCTGCCGCATTATGTCGTACGTGAATGAGAGGATTTGCATCCCCAACCAAGAATTTTTGATGTAACACATGTCCTTGTGGAAGCTGTTGTGCGCGGCTGAAGAAGGCCACAGACATACATTATGCATTGTTATAAATCTGTCTAATAAAGGCCCGAAACATATGTACCGCTGAATCCTTCGCATCATGTTTTTATTTTATTTTGATCAATTTACTCCACCACCTACACCACTAAACGGTATACACAGGTGCTTATAATTATCAAGTACTCACCCCGAATTTCTATATATATATATATATATATATATATATTATATTAAATTAGAGATAAAACCACTATTAGGCAAATCAAACAATGAAAAACATAAGCCAATACATAAAATTAATTAATTTATATTATTTTAAATATATATCAAAAGTATTAAAAGTTTAATAAAAGATAAAGAGTAAAACACTACGATCGTTTCATGGCTGTACAATTCGTAATAATTCGAGTTATGGTTACAGTCAATCTTCAGGTTAATTGAAATATCTAAAATATAATCAGAAATATTTAAACAATATTTTTAAGATATAAATAATATAATAATTTTACTTATAATAAACTCTATTATCAAACAAGAAACATAAAACTTAACAATTATGATTATATCAAAATCGACTATAATGTTAAATATTGATTTTAATTTATAAGGTAGGAAACCCACCAATAATCTAATATCGGTATTAGTCTATATCTAATTACATAAATATTAAAAAATGACTAATATATATAAATTATCAATGAAAATATATAAATGTATATAAATATTATAATTAAGATCTAAAATAATCTCTATAAATAAATATATATGCACATATAATAAAAACCTAATAAATTAATTTTTCATATTTAAAGATGAAATAGCTAATTTCAAAATACAAATAAACAAACTTAAACAAACTTTCGGAAATCTTATGTAAAATACTTATAGAAATAATCAATTCGTTGTAATATAATATCGAATAAATACTATAAATACTATAAATATAATTATCAATGGGAATAACTAGCGAATATCAATTTAAAGAAATAACTAAGTTATGCTATTAAATTAGACATGGCCTGGACCAATCTTTAGTCGAAACATATCTAAGTTTATCAAAGTTTATCTAATTTAATTATAAATTTAAAACTACAATTAATACTATTAAAACATGTATATACAAAAGCCTAACTTAATACACCTAGTATGCTTGCTATCAAATAATAAATCTATCACTAAAAAGTATCTTACGAATAAACTTCAATTTAATATCTAATAATATAGAAAATTACGATAATTAGATCATTACATAAACAATGATATTTACATAAGGAAAATATTATTACACCAAAGACTTATACAATATTAAAATTTATAATTTGAAGATCTTAAATATAAATACATATTTATCTTAGCGAGGTTTAGCAATGAACTTTCATCTCTAATTTAATATAATATAATATAATATATTTTACTATAAAATTAGATTTAATCCTAAATCTGATTTTTCCCTGTAAGTTTGGATTTATTCCCTAATATTTTATTATTATATATATATATGTGTGTGTGTGTGTATGATGGACTCTCCCATTGAAAATGATGTATGAACATTCAGTCTTTACTGAATGACCTGAACAAATGATCATGTAGATCCTCCTAATTATCAATGGAGGTCAAATACCATTGCAATGGAATGAAAGTAGTGGACAAGCTACCTTATCATTCAGAAATCAAGATATGTTCATCAAAGAAAAACCACCATTTGTCTAGGGAATGTATCTCAGTGTTCATCCAGGTTGGCAATGATACCAAAATCAATCTTATCTCAGAGTTTGTATTTAAACCATTCAAACAAGTCATCTCTCATGCCTGATACTTTTGTTTTACGACCTCCTCCAGTGACTCTGAAATGCTTCTTTGGATTTTTTTTCAGCATTGTCAAGTTTACCTTTCAGATATTTTTCATATTTTTCTTTGATGAACATATCTTGATTTCTGAATGATGGCAAGTGCTTGTTTTTCTTCTATAGAATAATTTCCATATGTCAAACCACAAAATACTCTTTTCTCTGCCATAGAAAAAGTTCAAAGAGAAATTACTTGAATTGTGTTGATATTGTTAAATCTTATTCCATAAAACGTTTGTCCTGTAAGGATAAACAGTTTGTTGTTTTGTACTAGTTACGGGAGTCAGTTTAATTGACTTTCTCCTCTCTTTTAAATTGCTGGCCTTGTGCTTAAGTATTGGGCAACGTGCCTTGCAGAATAGAGTTATAGCCAAATACGTTCTGAGTTCAATCCTGCTGAGGCTAGCTTTACATTCTGAGTTCAATCTTAGCTTTATGTTCTGAGATCTATCTCACTGAGGGGTCAATAAAATAAAGCACCGCCAATGTACTGGGCTGCTTTAATCCACTTGTCCCTCCCCACAAATTGTTGGCCTTGTATCTAAATGAGAAATCCTTTTTTTAAAATTTTCTAGGCTGTCACCCTTGATTTTTTTCTAAAACCAGAATTAGTTATTTAGTTTATATATCCTATTTAATTTATAATATATGGTATTTCTTAAAATGTTCTTTTTTTTTTGTCATATATATATATATATAATGTTTTTAATGTAAAATCAAATTATTATTAGATTTTCCAGCTGTTGTATCAATATGAATAGCTTACAATAAAATTTCACCAGAGATAGATTAGCAAAATTTAATAAGGTAGGAGGGTTGGAATAAAAGTGTATGTGGGGGGGGGGGGGTTCTTAAAAATTAATAAACGGCTGGGGTGGGCAAAAAATCTGAAAAATTAATAAGCGTGGAGGTTGGAATAAACGTAGTGGGTATGGAAAAATCTGAAAAATTAATAAGGGGGTGGGGCGATTATTCAAGACCCCAGAGTAAATTTGTGGTTGCATTAGCTAAGTGCTAATGTGAAAATTATAAAATAATTAAGATGAAGGCAGCTATGCACAATATAAAACCAAAAAGGAAAAAATTAATTATCACTAATTGTGACTGGGGGTGCCAAGTAGCACTTATGTTGCTAGAAAGAAGAGTTAAAAACCCTTAGACCTGCAAGAAAGCACATTTTCATGTACTGACATGGGAAACTAGTCTAGTGTAGTAATCTAACTTCAATTATGGGATGGTTATCACCCCTGACAGTATATGAAAATGCACTTTCTTATGGCTCTAAGGGTTTTAACTCTTGTTTCTAGTAATATGAGTACTACCTGGTACCCTTAGTCACAATTAATGACAATTGAATTTTTCCTTTTTGGTTTTATATTGTGTATAGTTGCCCTTGTTATTTTATAATCTTTACATTAGAATTTTGCTAGATTAGCCATAATAGATTCATATGGTAAATACTGGATCATCCCATAAATAATGCAGTTTTTTTAATAATTCTTTTAATTTTCAAAATTAAGATAAAAAAGTTCTTTTTTAATCTAAAATATACTCTCCTTCATTTTCTACAATGCTTTTCCATCTGTGTCAGGGTTGGGATAACTTTTTAGTGTGGCAGGCAAAAATTTCCTAAGAAAAAGGTGTGCGGGCTGGTCACAAGTTCTAACTCTTATATCTGTGTAAATCTTGTATATATCAATTATATATATCTATGTATATATATCTTGTATATATATATCTATTCGATATACATTAGTAAAGATAAGTTTAACACATAAAATTAACACATAGCATCTTCATTAACACCACCAATGAATTTTGGACGTTTATATTTTATATTTTTCAGCTAGTGTAGTTAGGTCTCAAGTAGGTGTTACTAACATAGCAACATGTTTTATTGTGATAAAAAAATTTCCATTCAAATGGCAATTACCAGACGATTTCTATTCAAACGTGACCCTTTTAAGTCATAGTGGAAATGTGACCTGTATCGCAAAAAGGCATACAACTATTGTATAAATCTTGTAATTGAAAAATTGACTACATTTTGTACAAATAAGTATATCAGCCTGCAGGCGCAACTGTGCCTGCAGGTGAGGTTTTACCCACCCTTGAGCTATCTGTTAGACTTGCAAGGCCCATCTTCCAAAATTCACTTGTCTGTGATGAAAAATACTCCTCCAGTGCTGTTCTGACCTAATCTACAAAATTCATATTTTTTCCGTCCAAATGGTTTTAAATTCTGCGGAATAAATGATAATCAGATGGGGCAATGTCCAGTGAATATGGTGGGTGAGGCATTGTTTCCCATTCAGTCTGCTCCAGCCTTTGGAATGTCATCTTCGCTATATGTAACTGAGCATTATCCTGATGGAAGAACGCCTTCTGTCTTAATGGCTGTATTTCTTCTAACGCTGACTTAAGTTACTCAAGTTGCTTGCAGTAGATCTCCTTTGTTATTGCTTGGTTTGGGTTTAAAAGTTCAAAATGGACTAAACCTTTCACATCCCACCAAACAGATAACAACACCTTACATGGGTGAAGACCTTCTTTAAACTGGAGTGCCGATATTTCTCCTTTACCTACCCACTGTCTTCGGCTCTTGACATTTTTATAGAGAACCCATTTCTTGTCAGTAGTCACTATTTGGTCCCCAAACCGTTTCTTAGTGAGATGTGACAGCAAAGAAGAGCACACATTCACTCTCTGCATGTGATCAGACTTGGAAAGTTCGTGAGGATCCCATTTACCTAATTTACTGATTTTTCTGATGGCACACACGTGTCGATGAATGGTTGAATGACCAAACCCAAGCTTCTCTTTTAGTTCCTCAACAGTTATGAAGGGATTTTGTTCCATCAGGTTTTGCAGGATGTCCTCGTCAAGCTCTACAGATCTTCCAGGACAAGGCTCATTTTCCAGCCTGTAGTTTCCAGCTCAGAATTTCTGAAACCACTGTTGACACTTGCCTACGCTTAATGTCCGATCCCCATATACTGCATTAACATTCATCACACTTTCCGTTGCATTGTTGCCTTTATTGAACTCATAAAGCAAAATATGCCGAATATGTTCTTTTGTCACTTCTATTTGAAAAAATAACTGTTAAAATTGAACTGCACTCTTCAAAACTTGCACTAAGAATAGGGACATGGTAAAATTACTACCTGCTTTTATGCATGTTGATGCAGGTAGTTTATCCTGTCCCCTTCCAACTTAAAGTTCATGCATTTGAGAAAAAACGCATTATTTATGGGATGACCCAATATATATACTGATAAACCATTCAGCAATGCAGTAGTCATTACTGATGAGCTTTTAATTTTTAGGCAAAACTAGTCAAGTATAGTGATCTAGCTTCACTTATGGGGCAGTTATCTTCCCTGTCAATATAGGAAAAATGTGCTCTCTTGCAGCTATAAACATTTTAACTCTTATTTCTAGCAATTTAGGTGCTACCTGGCACCCTTGGACACAATGAGTGACAATTTAATTTATATCCTTTTTGGTTTTTTTTATTGTATATAGCTGCTTTCGTTATTGTATATATATATATATATATATATCCTTGTGTGTGTGTGTGAGTGTGTGTGTGTGTGTGTGTGAGTGTGAGTGTGTGTGTGTGTGGTGTGTGTGTGTGTGTGTGTATGTGAATGAGTCTTTTTGTGTGTGTTTGTCCTCTACTATCTGCATATTCCACATCTAAGAACTAGAAGACCTTCGACATCTCCTTATTAATGTTATTTTTTCCCGGACATTTTCCTGTGGATATTCCTCCTACTAAAAAGAAGAAATATTTCAACAAGACAATGAAAAATTTGTGCAAAGAAATGAGACAGTAGCAGAATAAAAATTCATAAACAATCTATAATGTTCCCCTATGTGTAACACCATGTTTCCAAAATTACCATACCAAATAAATAATGCCTGTTTATTGCAAATAAAGTATGTTTATCTTCGTGTTCTTTTTTACTCCTTTTTCTTTCTTATAATTATAATCAGAATATATGTGTATTAAGAAAAAAATGCGATGTTTCATGATTGCGTCAACAGGTTTTTATTATGTATCATCTAATAACATACGATATTAAATAGCAGAATGTTTTCAGCAATAACAAACATCAGAAAGTATTCATTCTAAGTAAAAAAAAAAAGAATACGATTCAAAGTAAAACACATACTGAGAAATAATTCATCTGGGAAGGGGTTAAAGCTAGCCCAGATATCTTCAAAGGAACAGGTTTTCAATGAAAACACTGTACACTGCAATGAAGCCCTTAGAAAATACAGTTTTAACATGAAGTACCATGGCTTGACAAATGGTGTTGGTTTGCTTACATCCCAGAAACTTAGCAGTTTGTGTAGAAGAGACCAGTAGAATAAGTACCATGCTTAAAATTAAATACTGGGGTTGATTCATTTGACTAAATCCATTAAGGTGATATCCAAGCATGCTTGTAGTCTTGTGACTGAAACAATTAAAAGCTAAAAGATATATCATCATCATCGTTTAACGTCTGTTTTCCATGCTAGCCTTGCCCAGTCTGATCTGACAGTGTTTCTACAGCTGGATGCCCTTCCTAACGCCAACCACTCCATGAGTGTAGTGGGTGCTTTTTACGTGCCACCTGCACAGGTGCCAGATAAGGCTGGCAATGGCCACGATCGGATGGTGCATCTTTCGTGCCACCGGCACGGAGGCCAGTCGGGGCAGCGCTGGCAATGGCCACGTTCGGATGGTTCTCTTATGTGCCATCGGCACTGGTATCACGGCTACAATTTCCATTGATGTTGATCGATTTCGATTTTGATTTTGATTTTCGTTTTCACTTGCCTCAACAGGTCTTCATAAGTAGGGTTTGTGTCACAAGAAGGAAAGCTATACATAAGTGGGCTGGCTACGTCCCAGGTAGAGGCCATGGGTTATGGTCTCACTTGTCCTGCCGGGTCTTCCCATGCACAGCATACTTCCAAAGGTATCGGTCTCTGGTCATTTCCTCGGTGAGACCTAATGTTCAAAGGTCGTGCTTCACCACCTCATCCCAGGTTTTCCTGGGTCTACCTCTTCCACAGGTTCCCTCAACCGCTAGGCTGTGGCACTTTTTCACACAACTATCTTCATCCATTCTCACTACATGACCATACCAGCGCAAACGTCTCTCTTGCACACCACAACTGATGCTTCTTAGGTCCAACTTTTCTCTCAAGGTACTTACACTCTGTCGAATATGAATACTGACATTACACATCCATCGGAGTATACTGGCTTCATTTCTTGCGAACTTACGCATGTCCTCAGCAGTCACGGCCCAAGTTTCACTGCCATGTAGTATGGCTGTTCATACACATACGTCATACAGTCTGCCTTTTATTCTGAGCGAGAGGTCTTTTGTCGCCAGCAGAGGTAAGAGCTCTCTGAACTTTGCCCAAGCTATTCTTACTCTAGCAGTTACACTTTCAGCACACCCGCCCCCGCTACTGACTTGGTCACCTAGGTAACGGAAGCTATCAACAATTTCTAGTTTTTCTCCCTGGAATATGGCGGAAGTTGGTCTCTGAGCATTTTCAGTGTTTATTGCTCCTGAGCATCTGCCACATACAAAAACTATCTTCCTAGTTAGCCTTCCTTTGACATTGCTGCACCTCTTATGTGTCCATAGCTTACACTTGGTACATCTTATAGAGTTTTTACCTACGCCTTTTCTACAGATCGAGGAGGGCCATCTACCTGAAGGCATTTGTGATTTGCCTGCCTTGTTACATATTAGGACTTTGGTTTTAGCTAGGTTGTTTCTAAGGCCCTTCGATTCTAATCCTTGTCTCCACACTTGAAACTTTGCCTCCAGTTCTGATAGTGACTCAGCAATTAGAGCAAGGTCATCAGCATATAGGAGCTCCCAGAGGCATCCTGTCTTGAATTCCTCCATTATTGCCTGGCGGACTATGATAAATAGGAAGGGGCTGAGGACTGAGCCTTGGTGGACCCCTACCTCTACCCTGAATTCTTTAGTGTACTCGTTGCCAACTCTTACCTTATTTACAGCGTCTCTGTACATGGCATGCACAGCTCTCACTAACCATTCATCTATCCCTAGTTTCCTCATTGACCACCAGATAAGGGATCGGGGGACCCTGTCAAAGGCTTTCTCCATGTCAATGAAAGCCAGGTACAGGGGCTTATCTTTGGCTAGGTATTTCTCCTGCAGCTGTCTCACCAGAAATATGGCATCAGTGGTGCTTTTCCCTGACACGAAACCAAACTGCATCTCATCCAAGCTGACTCTCTCCCTAATCAGTTGGGCTATGACCCTCTCCGTAACCTTCATTACCTGATCCAAAATGTAATTATTTGAATCTAAAGCGTCACCTTTACCTTTGTAGCAGTTGACTATTATGCTGCTACACTAGTCATTGGGTATGTCTCCTTCGTGTATCACCTGGTTAACTATACAGGTGACTAGGCTATAGCTGACACTACCAGATATTTTAAACATTTCTGCAGTAATTCCTAATATATCATCATCATTTAATGTCTGCCTTCCATGCTAGTATGGGTGGGATCTATCTATCTTTCTCTCTCTCTCTCTCTCTCTCTCTCTCTCTATATATATATATATATATATATATATATATATATATAGAGAGAGAGAGAGAGAGAGAAAGAGAGAGAGAGAGAGAGATACATGTATATATAGATACATATATATAGATACATATATATATATATATATTATATATATATATATATATATATATAATATATATATATATATATATATAGATAGATAGATACATATACATATAGAATGATGATGATACATATATATATAGGATGATGATGATGATACATATATATATAGGATGATGATGATGATACATATATATATATATATATATATATATATATATATAAAACTTAATCATCACTAAGCGATGAGCATTAGAAGAGCATTAGTGTATATATTAGTATGAACTGTTCAAGCAGTCACCACTGACAATGTCTACAGTATAAATGAAACAAGGCCCAGATGAATATGGTACTTAATTTGAGGCTCTAGAATTTAGTATGGTATTATCCATACAATTTCAAAGTAAGGTGATTAAAATCAAAATAAGCAACAAGGATATCCAGAGGTAATGCATATGATAGTTTCATGCAACTCCATTTAATTGAACAAGGCAAGCATTACATCAAATTAAAATGTAGAGCAATCTTCAGCTGCACAAAGACAGAATTTAATTAAATTAGAACTGACCCCATAAAGACAAGAAAATCAGTGGCATCCAGAGTCTTCTTGCTAATTTTAGGATCTTCTATGTTGAAGTAGAGACAACATGTTCTTTGTCTATCTCCTTAACTTCTTGGAGATTTTAGGTATAATTATACTAATGTGTCCATCTGTTCTAATTTAATTAAATTCTGTGTTTGTGCAGCTGAAGATTGCTCTACATTTTAAATTGATGTAATGATTGTATTGTTCAATTAAATGGAGTTGCATGAAATGATCGTACTGCATTACCTCTGGATATCCTTGTTGCTTATGTTGATCATATATATATATATATATATATATATCTTATGTCATAATAATAATAATATTAGGGAGTATGTGTATTCAATTCTTTGTCTCTCTGCCTGTTACCTATGTATTCTCAAACGGCTCCACGAAATCAAATCAAATTTTACAAGGTGTCAACATGGAATTTATATTTTCATTTGGATTGAAACAATATAACATTTTCTTGAAAGTTAGCTTTTTATAGTCAACTATAGTAACGGACATTTTATACGACGACGATGTCACATTTTGTATATGAGCGTATGAATCTGTGTGTGTTCAATGTGTTCATTATGTATGAGATAGTAAAGGACATTTTATATGATGACGATGACAACGACGACATGTCTCTATCATTCTCTCTTCATTCTGTCACCCAGTCTGTCTGGTGTTGGGTACCAAAAAAATTATTACAGCTACTTTCATTATTTACAATCTTCTGTACTTGTGTATTTGTGTATCAGTAAATAACCATGGGTAAATATTTCGTAAAGGACCCATTTGTACCTCGGTTTGAAATAATTTTTGGTAATTGTTCAGTTTGGGGATATCAAAAAAGTAAATAAAAATTAAGGGGGAGATAACCTGTAAAGGAACATAAATAAGTCAACTTACTGTTAACATGAATACTGTAGCGAGATAACATGGCGAATTACAATTTTTGCACGTGTATAAATTCATAATTAGTTGACGCTATGCCAACCACTGAAGAATCTTGTCATGATTTGGCTAATTGGATGATATTTCAAGATTCCTCTAAGATTGATTCACAGTTGAGGATTTCAGTTTTAGGAACAATGAATTGCAATCCCACTGGTCTTCCACTTGTCATTCTGATCACTTTCAACAAGAAGTTGACTTATTTATGTCTCTTTATGAGTTATCTCCCCCTTAATTTTTATTTACTTTTTAATATCCCTAAACTGAACAATGACCTAATTTTTTCCACAAATTCTTTTGAGACACTTTTTCCAGAAAAGAAAGTGGGAGAAGTGGTTAGAAATTTATTTCTAAGTGAAATATTGGCAGGTTCTTTATCACAAATAGCTGTTACATGGTAGTAGGGTGTGCTGGAAATAATAGCCAAATCTTTCCTTTTCTGGGGTGGGGGAGGAACTGTTTATGAGTGATTTCGATGTCACATTCATTGAAAGTATGCAAAATAACCTGGAAAAGTAAAACATAAACCCGTGAAACAAAACTCCATTGGTAAGGAGACTGAGAGGTCCCCACCAACCCTCCTTACTTTTCTGGAAAAAAGTGGCTTGTGGCAGGTTTGGAGGTCAGATATGTTAAATGCACTTGAAAAACTCATGGAAAAAAATTATTTCACACCAAGATACAAGCAGGTCCTTTACAAAATATTTACGAAGCCCCTTGTATATATCATCATCATCATCATCATTTAACATCTGTTCTATATGCTGGCATGGGTTGTTTGGTTTGACCAGGGCTGGTAAGCTGAAGTGCTGCATCAGACTTCATCTGATTTGGCATGGTTTCTTTGGCTGGATGCCTTTCCTAATGCTAACCCTTCCAAGAGTGTAATGGGTGCATTTACATGTCACCAGCGTGGGTGCCTGTTGTATCACACTAGTATCAGCTACAACTATGATTTTACTTGGCTTGATGGGTCTTCTCAAGCACGGCACATTGCCAAAGGTCTCAGTCGTTTGTCATGCCTCTGTGAGACCCAGTACTTGAAAAGTGCTGTTTACATACCACCATGGCCATGCTGAGGAACTGCTTTAAAGAAGTTTTAGTCAAATTTGTCAACCCCAATACTTATTTTCTTTTTAAGCCTGGTACTTATATTATTGGTCACTTTGCTGATCCTCAAAATTACAAGGACATAAACACACCTGCACCAGTTGTCAAGTAGTGGTAGTCGGACAAACATAGATACAAACACACACACACACACACACATATATATATATATATATATGTATATGTTTGATGGGCTTCTTTCAGTTTCCACTTACCAAATCCACTCACAAGGCAATAGTAAAAGACATTTGCCCAAGGTGCCATGTAATGGGACTGAACCTGAAACCATGTGGTTGGGAAGGAAGCTCCTTAACCGCACAGTCATGTGTTGTACACATTCTCAGTTAACTGAATTATTTTTAAATTCACTGTAGAATGTATAAGTATCTTCTAAGGGCCAGGTATTTAATGAGAGTGAAGTTGCTGTTTTTTTCTCTTGGAATTAGAAAACACATTTGATTACAGACTAAATCTTTATTTAACTGTTAAGCTTATGTATACAGAGGAAAAATTGGTATTAACCAATTTTCTACCTTAGAATGGATATAGATTGGTGTTTATACAGTTATAGTTGAGTGAGTTTTGTTGGATCAGCTGAATTTTGTAATTTTGAGTCTCCTGTGGTAATTTTTTTAGAGAATATTGTAGGTTTTAGTGTAAAAGATTTTTGTGTATTTTTTATTCTTTAGTTTATATTTGTAGTTGGTGGGCAAATGTTTGTCTAATAGTCTAAAAAGGTATTTAGCTGTGAGTGTAATATGTAAATTCAAGGGCCTTGTTTCAGGGGTGTACCAGGGAACAGGTTCTCTCCTTGACACTTTTTCAGGAATAAGGAACAAACCATCTTTTGTCCCCATTACTTTTTCCCAATTAAAAAACAAAGTACCTCTGTCAATATAGGTGGCATGTAGCATAGTGTCAAACCGGTGCAGGAGGAGCTAAAAAATCTACACAGTGAAGAAAAATTCCAGTTCAATACAGCAGAAAAAAAATTATTTATCAACTCAATATTTCTCCTTTGGTGCTACCAAGGCAATGAAAACTTCCCAAAAGACACCAAGAAGGAAATGCATTAAAATATCAACACTGCACTGTTTTGGATCATTACAGAGTGCAGTATTTGCAGGTAATAGATGCTGCAATCAGTGGCTCAGGAATTAAATTTGCTTAGTGGGTGCAAACTCAGGTTCAAACTTTTTACAAAGATGGCGGATTTTTTTTCAATAAAACAAACGCAAGTATAATAATATTTTGCATTATCATATATGGAAAAGTAATGCTTCAAATCATTCCCCCAATTTTTCTATACTAGTTTGTTTAGGCGATGAAGTTTTCCAAGAGAAGGTCAAAGCGTTTTCCTTGCACAAGTTTGATGTACATGCATTATAGCACAGTGTATCAGATGATGTCGCATCATTGTGGTATGGAGTCAAGTCTTCAAACAGTGAAGTGTGCTGAATATTTTCTCATTTGATGCAACAGACACAGGCTTGCAACATGATGGACATTCTCATCACAAAGGCTTGTCCATAGTGCTTTCAGAAGAATGGTGTTCTAGCAACAAAGTTCAATGCCTCAGTGACCAGGTCACCTGTAGATCCAACTTCTTGGAGGACAAAGTTCAGAGAGTGGTTTCTGCAGTATATAAAATGCATACCTGGTAACATGCCTTTTAATCTCTTTTGTATGCCTGAAATATTTCCACTCATGGTACATGCACCACTGAGGGTGAAAGCAGCATAATTTTGAGCCCAGAGAAATGTTTAGACAACAAAAAACATCCATAATAACCTTAGTCAGTGTCTCTGAAGTGTAGTCAGGAGGGTTATAAAAGCTAAGAACATCTCCATGGATATCCAAGTCTTCACAAACATAACGGACAATGATTGATTCTTGTTCCATGCCAGAACAATCACATATAACATCAATAAACATAGAATTTTCAATTATTTTTCTCATCTGATGTAGGGTGTTATGTGCATTAGCCTTTAGAATTTCATTATGTATAGTATCAGATAGAAAATTAACTCGTTCAAACTGCTGACTTATTTCTGCACCACATTTCTTTGGAAAGTTCTTTTATGTGATTTACGAAGTTTCCAATGGTATGTGTTAACTTTCTCTTCAAAACTGGAACTCGTAACTTCTATCTTTTACTAAGGATATTCCTTGATCCTTCTACAATAGAACTACGAAATGCTATTATCTTTTACTGAGGATTTTCTTAATTCTCTGATCATGAAAGTGCTAACCACTATTATCTTTCACTAAGTATGTTCTTTAATTCATTGATGAACTGGTAACTAATAATGTCCTTTATTAAAGATGTTCCTTAATTCTTTCTCTCTGAAAATGAAATAGTTGGCTTACATGGAAAGCTTTGCTCAATGATATATGATCCACATGCTCAGCTAACGCCTTATTTACTATAACAACTCTGCAATTATGTTTGAATTATAGATTACATGCTCTAAAGTAATACCACATGTTTTACTTGTTCATCTCCATTTCTAATATATATCTACCAGTTCAATGATGAACCATTTATAGCCATCTTTGATGAGCAGCTTCAAAAACACCTTTGTTTCAGCTGCTGCTCAAGCCAAAGTTTTAGTGGTAAACCAATCTGAGTACTTAGAATACAAATGTATCACATTATGTCATTAGATGAAATTTTTAAAATATGTATACATGTATATTTATATATATACATATATACATACATGTATGTGTATATATATATATATATATATATATATATATATACACACACACAGACATATATAATGTACACACACACTCATGCACATGCATGTGTATGTGTGTGTGTATACTACAAACTTCATTTCCGTTTACCAAATCCACTAAGAAGGCTTTGGTCAACCCAAGGCTATACTAGAAGACACTTGCCCAAGGTGTCATGCAATGGGACTGAACTTGGAACCATGTAGTTGGGAGATTTCAGTTGTTGTAGGGCTGCAGCCATGGTGGAGCACCACTTTTGTTTATTTTCTATCAGCTTTGTTGCCACTTTTATAACTGGAAGTATGGCTGATTGGTCCAATATTTTTGTTAGGAGTTTATCCAATGTTTTCTTTCTCTTTTGTTTAATGTTTCAGTAGAGGTTCCTTTGATATTTCTGATTACTTTAGGCAGGCAGTTGAACAGCTGAGAACCTCTAAATATCAGACTCGTACGGTAAAGTGATTTTGCATGTGATTCCAAAGGTGGTATATTTGGAAGCTGACAATATCTAACAATTTGTGCATTAAAATTCTCTCTAATGCTGAAGTTTGGAACAGCATTCAATATAGTAGAGATGCAACACTTTCAAATATTCCTAGTAGTTAAGGCTTTTAACTAAGATATTTTACTGATGAATGTTCTTCATAAACCTTCAGTTTCTTTTATGAGATCAAAGTTCTGAGCAGTAATCTAACTTGCTCAGAACTGAGGTTTTCCATAGTTTTCTATGGTTCTCTTGTCATGAAGGTTTGTAGAACCCATCCTATAAGATGTCTGCATTTAGAAGCTAGTTTGGTGATGTGGCTAATGAAAGATACATCATTTGACATGATTACACCTAAGTCCTGTATGTCATTAGTGCTCTGAATCATTGTGATTTGTATGTATTCCATCTGTCATGAAGAACCTGAAATTTTGTTGTATTAAATTTCATATTGTTTTAATCTACTCATTGATAAATGATGTATATCTCATTTTGGAGTGTAACAGTATCATCTGGAGTTTGGATAGCCATTGATATTTTTGCATCATTGGCGTAACTCATTAGTTTGGATGCATGCACTTCTGATAGGTTGATGATAAATAATAATAGTCCTAGAACCATTCCCTGAGGAATACCACTTATTACAGGTGACTTTGCAGACAGAAAACCATTTCCAGCAACAGATTGTCTCCTATCATGTAGGAGGTCAAACAGCCATTTTCTGAGTTTTTATTTTATTTATTTTTATATTAGTTTTTATTTTGTGAAGAAACCTAACTTCAACTTTTTACAGATCAATACACTGTTTTCTAAGCCTGAGAATGGTATGTAGAGGGTGCAATATTGAATTTTGCACTCCCCACAAAATTTTAGGGGGTGCAATTGACCCCCCACACACACACACTGCACCCCCTGTTCCCATGACTGCCATAGCAAAGTTGAAAGATTATTTTTTTATCACAGAATTTAGAGCAGATTATGGAAGACTGAGCAATATCTTACTCAATGAAAATTTTTGTGCTGAAGTGATCATACAGTATCCAGAGCCTGGTGAATTTTCTTTAAAGAATGAAATACGTTTTTATAGAAATCATCATAGTGGATCATCTCTCAAGGATCATCGTAAAATATTCAGTGAAATGCAATGAGAAGTCCATCGCATGTTTCCAAATGTTGAGCAATTGCTCAAATTACTTTTAGTTTCCATCCAGTTCCTGTGAAGCTAAAAGATCTTTTAGCACTCTGCGGACACTCAAAACTTGAGTGCAATCGACCATGACTCAGCAAAGGTTGAATCATACTCTACTATGCCACATTCTTAGAGATGTTTTGGAAAAGATTAGTTGTGAGGAAGTTGCTAAATTATTCATTGATAGCTATGATGTGAGATATGATACATTTGGAAAGTTCTAACAGATAATAAATTTACTTAATATTTTTTATTCAAACATCTGTTTAATTTTTTTGTTTATTTAATATGATAAATTCTTTTGAAGCTTATTATTTTTATATCTGAACTTCATTTGAGTATATAAAATTTAATTAGCATAACATTTTACTTATGTGACAGGGTCCGGGAAAGGCACCATAAGCAATACTAACATGCTCCTTTAAAAATCAACAAATGTTGGTTTGTCCCCCTCACATTTTTAAGGCAATTGTGGCCCCTGTGTAAATTGAAAGGTGAAGTGTACCAGAGATGTGTTCTTTTTTGTTTTTACTTCTTTTCAAGGGACTGGTTTAATTAGGAATATATTTTACTTCTTCCATATTAAAACTGCTTCTTCTAAGGACTTCATTGCAGTGTACAGAGATTTCATTGAAAACTGTTCTTTTGAAGATATTGGGATAGCTTTAACCCCTTCCCAAATTAATTATTTCCCAGCATGTGTTTTATTTTGAATTGAATTCTTTTTTTTTTTTTACTTAGAATGAATACTTTTTGTTGTTTATTATTGCTGAAAACATTCTGCTATTTAATATCATATGTTATTAGATGATACACAATAAAAACCTGTTGACGCAATCATGAAACATCGCATTTTTTTTTACATACATATTTTCTGATTATAATTATAAGAAAGCAGAAAAAAGGAGTAAAAAATAAGAGGGTAAACATACTTTATTTGCAATAAACAGGCATTATTTATTTGGTATGGTAACATGTATGGAAACATGGTATTACACATAAGCAAACATTACAGGTTAGATACATATATTTAAAGTGTTTATGAATTTTTATTCTGCTACTGTCTCATTTCATTGCACAAATTTTGCATTGTCTTGTTGAAATATTTCTTCTTTTTAGTAGGAGGAATATCCACAGGAAAATATTGAGGAAAAAATAAATAGGATAGGGAAATGTCAAAGGTCTTCAACTTTTGGATATGAAATATACAGATGATATTTTGTGATAGTTTGTTCAATGAATTGCAGAATTAATAACAACTGTCGTGAGTGAGCTGTATATCCATGCATGCTGTCTCTGAGTATTGAGCAGAATCTAACAAAAAAAGTTCTGTCAGTGCTTATCACATCTGGCTAACAGGCTTAGAAAGTTCATAAGGCAATTTATGTGTGTGAGAATGGTCCAGAAAGGTTGGAAGACTATGGAATTACATCATGTTACTAGTCCATTATATATTTTTAGGTAATATTTTTGTGCCTTTCACAAAGAATAACAATATCAAACTTTGAGATATCTTGAGATAAACTAGGAAGAGATTAATCCTTTAGCATTCAGTTAACCTTGTCATATGTTATGCTTATTTATTCACACTGTTTTAAATTTATCATTCATCATCTTATAGCTTCAAGATTTTAGTTGTGTGATTGTTTATTGTTAGAATGTCATTGTAGAGTATTTGTGAGAAGCCAGATCTGCCTGCTCTGAATATAAAACAGGGAGAATATTTAGGCTGGCTATGGCTGGTTTAAATGCTAACAGGTTAAACAAGTATTTTTAACTAAACTGTTAATAATTCTTTTTTGGGTGATTGAAGGATTTCTGGATGTAATGTAGCTTTTTATTCTTTTAATTTTTCAAGTCAGTATATGTAAAATAATTTAACCCTAGAGTAATGTCTAAGAAATTAACGAAATCTAGACAGGCCTCTACTGTAAATGTAGACTCAGAGTCTCTTAAAAAATTGATATTACAAACTGAGGAATTAAGTGAAACTATGTGTCAACATACATGGGTATTGATACTTATACACACACACACGCATATATATGCATGTGTATATCCGAGCATACACCCATACATCAGCCTTTCAAATGTACATGTACTTTTTATGTGTGAAAATTTACATAGATTAGTCAATCTTTCAAGTTGCATTATTGTTAATTTATATTAATAAAACTGTCTGAGAATGTAAATTCTTTTAAATTTAGTAAAAGTACAATATATTGTCATGAGATTCCATGTCATTAATTATTTATAAACACACATAAGCACACACATGCATGCATGTGCACACACACACATACATACACACATGCACAGATAATCCCACTCGTGGACGCAACCTCAGGTATAAAGACACACAGACAGACAGACAGACAGACACACACACATGCATGCTCTCACATAGAGACGCACTCATACATACCCTCATGTGCATACACGAGCATTCACACACATGCACACATACATACACACTCACATATGCATGCACATTTGTACACATACTCATATACACTTACACACACACATAACCCCCATACTCAAACACATACCCACCCACTCACACATATACCCCCTCCCCACGCACATACACACAACCATACTCACTTTCTCACACACACAGACTTGAATAGGGAGTCAGAGGTCAGTAATTATCACAGAAGGTATTTATTATCTCTCAGCTGCTGATAACATCATGATTGAATGTAATTTTTGACCACACTCCACCTTCCTTAACACCTGACTAATAATCACACCTTCTCTAATGAACACATTAACACTATTACAAACAACAAAGTGCTACAGCATGCTGTGACAGACTCTCTTCAAAAACAGTTCTTGTGTCCCTATCCAAGGCTGCGATACTATCAAAGTCCACCTTGGTCCAGTCAGTACACCTGCCTCATTCTTCTATTCCCATGACTATGACGTGTCACCCCTCAATACGCCTACTTGTACAATGTTCCCAATCTAGGTAACTGACGTCAATAATTGACTGTTTGTAGCAGGATCTAAAACTGGAGTTTAAATCTCAGTGTTTATAATAGTACAAGTAATGAGAAATGAAGGCAGATGGGCTGAATGCCTGTGTATCCACATTTGAGTTGTTTTTAGATGTTTGGGGATTTGTAGAGAGAACTGATTTTGGTAAAAAAAAAAAAATTAAGGAACAATTGAAAGTAAAGTTGGCATATATATGTTTGGTAGTTTAAATTTCAATATCGACCAACCCATATCAACTATATATGTGTGTGTATATATATATATATATATACACACACACATATATAGTTGATATGGGTTGGTCAAGTGGTTGGCGTTAGGAAGGGCATCCAGCTGTAGAAATTCTGCCAGATCAGATTGGATCCTGGTACAGCCATCTGGTTCGCCAGTCCTCAGTCAAATCATCCAACCCATGCTAGCATGGAAAGCGGACATTAAATGATGATGATGATGATGAAAGTTATATGTGTGTGTGTGTGTGTGTGGAGGTGCAATGGCCCAGTGGTTAGGGCAGCGGACTCGCGCTTGTAGGATCGCGGTTTCGATTCCCAGACCAGGTGTTGTGAGTGTTTATCGAGCGAAAACACCTAAAGCTTCATGAGGCCCCAGCAGGGGCGGTGGCAATCCCTGCTGTACTCTTTTGCCACAACTTTCTCTCACTCTTTCTTCTGTTGGCCTGCTTGCTTAGCCAGCAGGGTGGCGTCATTCGAAGGCTAAAACAATGTGAAGCGCATTGTGACCAGTGATGTGTAGCAACATATGATAGCCTGGTCAGTCACGGTAACCACGGTGATATATATATATATATATATACACCCACACAGATGCAAATACATTTAAATTTAACACTCACAGACGCACGCACACACACACACACAACACACACACACACATATACACACATGTCATACAGCTGCTATCAGGGGAAGATAAACTTTAATTGTTGTTGTTGTTGATGATGATGATACATACATACATGCATGCATACATACATATGTATGTTGTATATATATACGTGTGTGTATATATATACAAAAATATGTAATATAATATATAACATAATATATATAATGTAATATATATCTAAATATATATATATTCTTTTATTCTTTTACTTGTCTCAGTCATTTGACTGTAGCCATACTGGATCACTGCCTTTAGTTGAACAAATCAACCCCAGGACTTATCCTTTGTAAGCCTTTTACTTATTCTATCAGTCTCTTTTGCTGAACTGCTAAGTTACAGGGACATAAACACACCAACATCAGTTGTCAAACGATGGTGGGGGACAAAGATAGACACACAAATACACACACACACACATACATACACACACACACACATACATACACACACACACTCACACACAAACAAACACACACACACACACACACACACACACACACACATATATATATATATAAAGGAATACCAAAAATGGGACAAGAACACAAAACATCCAGACAGATGATACAAAAAACAAGGATGGGTCATTCGGAGTTTTCTTTCTTCAATTGAGTTCCAGATTATCTTTGCAATTTCGGCTTGTTATACTCAAGATTGCTCCAATCTGGTCAGCCTCAAGGAAAACCTAAGCTAAGAGCACTAGATTCCTTGAAAGAAAGCAGTGAATGTATATGAATACAAGGACAGAAAAAAATGGAGAAATGATACACAAATATAGATGTAAATAAGTACATTAACAACAGGTGTCTTTCGACTAAGGACGAATTAAATTAAGCTGGCATGTGTGGAAGCAGGGACACATTTGCTGCTTCTTCCAAGGAATCTAGTGCTTATAGCTTAGTTTTCCTTGGGGCTGGCCAGATTGGAGCAATCTCAAGTATAACCAGCCGAAATTGCAAAGATAATCTGGAACTTAACTGAAGAAAGAAAACTCCGAATGACCCATCCTTGTTCTTTTGTATTGTCTGTCTGGATATTTTGTTGTTCCTTTTTGTATCCTCTAATTGTCTGGATGTTTTGCATTCTTGTCCCATTTTTAGTATTCCTTTTTATATAAATATAGCAGCGTACGTACACTTTGGTTTCTTATATATATATATATATATATATATATATATATATATATATATATATATGTATATATATATATATATGTGTGTGTGTGTGTTTGTGTGTGTGTGTGTGTGTGTGTGTGATGGGCTTCTTTCAGTTTCCATCTACTAAATTCACTTAGAAGGCTTTGGTCAGCTCAAGGTATGCAGTGGGACTGAACCTTGAACCATGCGGTTGGGAAGCAAGCTTCTTATCACACAGCCACTCCTGCACCTATATGTATAAGATAAATAATATAATACAGTATGATATAATATATTTATATATATAAAATATATAATATGTGTGTGTGTGTGATCATCATCATCATCATCATCACCATCATCATTCAATGTCTTTATTCCATGCTGGCATGAGTTGGACAGTGGTGCATGACAGTCCAAAGTGTAGGTATAAACTCCATATGCTGTATGCAATGTAAGCTATGGACATGCAAGAGATGTAGTGCAATCACAAGCAAACTAATAGAGAACATAAGCTTATGTTCTCTGCTAGTTTGCTTGTGATTCCACTACATCTCTTGCATTGGGTACAGTATATGGAGTTTATACCTACTCTTTTCTATATATTGAGTAAAGTCATTTCCCTGAAGGTACCAAGGTCCTGCCTCCTTTTCTACCTACTAAAATCTTTGTCTTTATTTAAGTTTACCTTAAGGCCTTTCAAATATAATCTTAGCATCCATACTCAGAATTTCCTGTGTAATTCTTCTACAGATCCAGTTATAAGAACTAGCTCATCAATATACAGGAGTTCCCATGGACTTCTAGTCTTAAACTTCTCTGTGATGGACTGTTGATCTATGATGACTTACAGGGATCTGAAAGCTGTGCCTCAACCTTCACACAAAGTTTATCACTGAAATCATTGTTGATACTCACTTTACTGCATCTTTGTATATGGCTTATACAGCTCTCACAAGCCATTCATCGATGCCTTGTTTTCTTAATGCGGTACTCTGTCAGATGCTTTCTCCAGGTCAATGAAAGCCATAAATAATGGTTTGCTCTTAGCCAAGTATTTCTCCTGCAGAAGCCTCACTAGGAAGATTGCATCTGTTTCTTTCCTATATATATATATATATCATCATATCATCATTTAACATCCGCTTTCCATGCTAGCATGGGTTGGACGGTTCAACTGGGGTCTGGGGAGCCCGAAAGCTGCACCAGTCCAGTCAGATCTGGCAGTGTTTCTACAGCTGGATGCCCTTCCTAACGCCAACCACTCCGAGACTGTAGTGGGTGATTTTATGTGCCACCGACACAGGTGCCAGACGAGGCTGGCAAACGGCCACGCTCGGATGGTGTTTTTTATGTGCCACCGACACAGGTGCCAGACGAGGCTGGCAGACGGCCACGCTCGGATGGTGTTTTTATGTGCCACCGACACAGGTGCCAGACGAGGCTGGCAGACGGCCACGCTCGGATGGTGTTTTTATGTGCCACCGACACAGGTGCCAGACGAGGCTGGCAGACGGCCACGCTCGGATGGTGTTTTTATGTGCCACCGACACAGGTGCCAGATGAGGCTGGCAAACGGCCACGATCGGATGGTGCTTGTTACGTGCCCACAGCACGGAGGCCAGTCGATGCGGTACTGGCTACGGCCACGTTCGGATGGTTTTCTTATGTGCCACGTGCCACCGGCACTGGTACCACAAAGATACAAATTCCATTGATGTTCATCTATTTTGATTTGTTTTGATTTTCACTTGCCTCAACAGGTCTTCACAAGCGTCACAAGAAGGAAGGTATGCACAGGTGGACTGACTACGTCCCAGGTAGGGGCCATGGGTTATGGCCTGACTAGTCTTCGGATGGTGTTTTTATGTGCCACCGACACAGGTGCTAGATGAGGCTGGCGAACGGCCACGATCGGATGGTGTTTGTCATGTGCCCACCGCACTGACTACGGCACTGATGGATTTCTTGTGTGCCACAGGCACTGGTACCACAAGATACAAATTCCATTGATGTTCATCTATTTTGTCTATTTTGATTTGATTTGATTTTATTTTCACTTGCCTCAACCGGTCTTCACAAGTGTCACAAGAAGGAAGGTATGCACAGGTGGACTGACTAGTCTTGCCGGGTCTTCGGAAGGTGTTTTTATGTGCCACCGACACAGGTGCCAGATGAGGCTGGCGAACGGCCATGATCGGATGGTGTTTGTTACGTGCCCACAGCACGGAGGCCGGTCGATGCGGAACTGGCTACGGCCACGTTCGGATGGTTCTCTTGTGTGCCACCGGCACTGGTACCACAAAGTGTGTGTCACCGGCACTGGTACCACAAAGATACAGATTCCATTGATGTTCATCTATTTTGATTTGTTTTGATTTGATTTTCACTTGCCTCAACAGGTCTTCACAAGTGTCACAAGAAGGAAGGTATGCACAGGTGGACTGACTACGTCCCAGGTAGGGGCCATGGGTTATGGCCTGACTAGTCTTGCCGGGTCTTCGGATAGTGTTTTTATGTGCCACCGACACAGGTGCTAGATGAGGCTGGCGAACGGCCACGATCGGATGGTGTTTGTCATGTGCCCACAGCACGGAGGCCAGTCGATGCGGTACTGGCTACGGCCACTTTCGGATGGTTTTCTCTTGTGTGCCACCGGCACTGGTATATATATATATATATATATATATATATATATATATATATACACATACACATCTACACACACATATATACATACATATATACATATATCTACACATGCAGACATATATCATCATCATCATCATCATCATCTAGAATTCCATGTTCGATGGTTGTCAAATTGTCTAAGCCATGTCAACATGGAACATGAACATTATATGATGTTGATGATTTATATGTTTATGTATTCATACACACACACACACAAATGTAAAAATGGAATTTTCATTTCAGGATGAAAATAGAAAATCAGAATTCAAAAGAATGTGTAAGCAACAAAAGTCATAAACATTTGAAGAAGGAAATTCAAGACAAAGTCCGCAGCTACCACAGAAATCCAGTTGCAGAGAATAAAATTCCATCTTACATGTGAGTTACTTCTTAGTATCCATTGTAGTTGCTGATTTTAGCCCAAGGCAGCATCGATTATGCTGACTTATGATCTAAGGTACTCCATTCACACCCGTTCTGTCTCTTGCAGGTTAGGATATCTAGAACTTCATCACTATCCAACATATCCCTCCTTTTTTAAAAACAGTAGTGTATGACAGGAGGGAAATTTGGTTTCTATTTCTATCACGTGAAATGGCTACAAAGAAGTTCTCTTTTTGATTTGCAGTTATTTGCTTTTGTTTTTGTTGTTTGCTACTGTCTTTGTTATTGTTGTTTACTATTAGGTCAGTCAGCTCTCATCAAACAGTCATGAGCTGCCTTTAATTCAAACATAATAGTCTACCTAGGATTACTTATGCAACTTGTTCTCTCTTTATTTTTGTGAAATGACTTGAGTGGGATTCAGTTGCTGTTTCTAACAACGAGTTGTAACTCCTTTGTCAACCCAGTTTGTTGTTATGATCTTGAACACAATAATACTATGTGTGTGCATGCATGTGTATATCATCATCATCATCATCATTTAGCGTCCGTTCTCCATGCTAGCATGGGCTGGACGGTTCAACTGGGGTCTGTGAAGCTGGAAGGCTTCATCAGGCCCAGTCAGATCTGGCAGTGTTTCTACGGCTGGATGCCCTTCCTAACGCCAACCACTCCGTGAGTGTAGTGGGTGCTTTTACGTGCCACCCGCACAGGTGCCAGACAGAGCTGGCAAACGGCCACGAACGGATGGTGCTTTTACGTGTCACCGGCACGGGGGCCAGGCGAGGCTGGCAACGGACACGAACGGATGGTGCTTTTACGTGCCACCAACACGGGGGCCAGACAGAGCTGGCAAACGGCCACGAACGGATGGTGCTTTTACGTGTCACCGGCACGGGGGCCAGGCGAGGCTGGCAACGGACACGAACGGATGGTGCTTTTACATGTCACCGACATGGGGGCCAGACAGGGCTGGCAAACGGCCACGAACGGATGGTGCTTTTACATGTCACCGACATGGGGGCCAGACAGGGCTGGCAAACGGCCACGAACGGATGGTGCTTTTACGTGTCACCGGCACGGGGGCCAGACAGAGCTGGCAAACGGCCACAAACGGATGGTGCTTTTACGTGTCACCGGCACGGGGGCCAGGCCAGGCTGGCAACGAACACAAACGGCTGGTGCTTTTACGTGCCACCGACACGGGGCCCAGACAGGGCTGGCAAACGGCCACGAACGGATGGTGCTTTTACGTGTCACCGGCACGGGGGCCAGGCGAGGCTGGCAACGGACACGAACGGATGGTGCTTTTACATGTCACCGACATGGGGGCCAGACAGGGCTGGCAAACGGCCACGAACGGATGGTGCTTTTACATGTCACCGACATGGGGGCCAGACAGGGCTGGCAAACGGCCACGAACGGATGGTGCTTTTACGTGTCACCGGCACGGGGGCCAGACAGAGCTGGCAAACGGCCACAAACGGATGGTGCTTTTACGTGTCACCGGCACGGGGGCCAGGCCAGGCTGGCAACGAACACAAACGGCTGGTGCTTTTACGTGCCACCGACACGGGGGCCAGACAGGGCTGGCAAACGGCTACGAACGGATGGTGCTTTTACGTGTCACCTGCACAGGGGGGCAATCTTGCCAATTGGTTTTGCACTAGGGATTCAACAGAGTGTTAGGTAGCAGTCAAATTATGTAACCTTGCGTTCATCAGTGGTAGCCGTTATGGAATGAAATACGGCTACCTCTGATGAGTGCAGGGTTACATAATCAGACTGTTACCTAACACTACATTGAATCCTTAGCCTGAAACTGATTGGTAAGATTGGCTATAACGGATATATAATACTGTCCACTTCAACTAATATACCCACCCTACTGACAGAGATATGAGTGCATTTTTTCCTGACTCTTAGATGATTTACACACACATATGTTCATCAAAATATAATTTCTTCGATCCATTGCCATCAATCTTATCAATTTGTTTCACACTGGATATTAAGTGGCCAAACGATTATTCAAAAACTATGTTCATTGAAGGTGATATGAGAAAATAATGAATGGCTCTCTCTTTTTATCCCAACTCACCATGCTAACTTACAGTTAATGAAAGAGAAAAAGAGAGAGAGTACCAAATGTATAGGTCCAATGAATTTTGTTTAGGATAATAACATGCAGTTATAGTTGCTATGTCTGTTTATTAGCTAAATTAGAGACATCTGCTGCAAATTGTGCTTTTTCCAGTTAGATTGATCATGATTATAATGGTTAATCATTTAACCATTATACATCTGTCACCTATTTCAAACAGCACTGCTTTATCACCTTATTAATCCTCCTGCTTGATTTAAAAACAGCTTTGTAAAACAATAGGAACATATCTATGAAAACTATGTTGACAGTTGCAGAAGAAATTTAACAGTGGCCTGTCTGTGTTAGCAGTATAGGGGAATGATACCTCTATGCAAGTGTAGAGGCTTCATGTGTTGTGGAATGGTCTTCACTGACATTATCTTATTATAATGTTGTAAGCTTATACAGTTTTATATCGAGTTGTCCTGTATGCAATTAGAGGTTGCTATGGTTGCTGTCTCATGATTGTAATGAAGGATGAGAATTTATTTGCTAGCTGAAGATGAAGAAGAGGAGATGAGGACAGGATAGGTAAAGGAAAAGACAAGGGAAGTAAAAGGAGGTGGGAGAAAGAGAGAAGAAGAGAGAAAGAGGAGGGGAAGGACAGGGAAGGAAGAGGCTGAGGGAAATGAAAGAAGAGGTGGGAGGAAGACAGAAGAAGAGGGAAAAGGGGACAGGAAGGAAAGGGAATGAAGGGGAGGAGGGGAGGAGGAGCTGGCCAGCGTTTATAGATTGTTGTTGTTATTTACAACAATACTCTGATTCATTAAACTGACCAATGATCAAAGACAGTCTTGTGGTGACCATCTTATTTTTTCCTTTCTTCAGGCACAGCATTATCTCTGATTGCATTATCTAATGAGTTTTTCTTGTGCTTTTTTTTTTGAAGATAGCAAAGAAGAGTCTGAGGGGTATTTGATGTCCTTTTTGGTTAGTGTATATTTATAGGATATGTTGTAGAACAGACATGGGACGTGGGGTAACATAATAAAGTTGGTAGGGTTAAGATCTTAAATGGTTACAGGTCATTGGTTGATATGGATGGATTTATGTTGGAAAGGATTATTGTTTTATTTTATTTTCTCTTCTAAGTCTGATATTTATTCTATCAGTTACTTTTGCTAAATCACTTTAGAGGAGTTCACCATGTTGTTGGTTATCAGGTCAGATGTCTAGTTTGAAGCTAACATCCTTTTTTCTTCCCCACTGTCTCAGGTACCTTGGAGGAAATAGAGGATCGGGGTGTTGCCATTTCTTTCATGACTGAATGGTAAAGATAAATAAATTACTCAATTAACAAATAAGCAAGCAGGCAATTATGAGCCACTGAGGGTTGCCTCAACATGGTTGCTCAATGAGCTGGAAATAGCATCAAAATTTCCCTTAAACAATACCCCGCTCTCTTCAAAAAGGAGTAAAACACATTGAATAATGCAATCCTGAAAAAAAAAAGTAAAAACGGATGGTCATGGATGGAATGCTTTTGATCATAGATTTGCTTAACCAGTATTGGCTTAGTGCTAAACAACAACCATATAAATGACTAACAATTTGACTTTTACAGCTAGGAAACCAAATCTCCTTTCCATGTTAAATGACTACTTTATAACATAATTAGAGATGTATTTGTGTGTCCCGCATTTTGACCTCTGAAAACTATTTCAAACAACCCCTATCCATATACACACAAGAGTTCAGAAAACAGAATTAGTCAGCTTTCCCTACTACTTTCTCCTTTCAAATGCATCTCTGAGCTTGTGACAATCTTATTTGCAAATTTTTGGTACTCCTCCTGCAGAGAAAGGTTTTATTTATTTATTTGGTAATTTATAGGTTTGTTTGCTTACTTGTTTGTTTATATATTTTGGCACTAATTCCAAATTGGTAAAACAATTCTTGAAAGTTGAATGACTTATGTGGAATTTCAAAATGACCTAATTTACATATATGTAATATTGTATGTATGTATGTATGTATGTATGTATGTATGTATGTATGTATGTATGTATGTATGTATGTATGTATGTATGTATGTATGTATGTATTATGTATGTATGTATGTATGTATGTATGTATGTATGTGTGTGTATGTATGTATGTATGTATGTATGTGTGTGTGTATGTATGTATGTATGTATGTATGTATGTATGTATGTATGTATGTGTGTATGTATGTATGTACGTATGTATGCATGCAAGCAGGCATGGTTTGTGTAGTTAAGACGATGATGTAATAACCTAGTTATGTTGTATGTTGCATGTTATTCTCTGTATCTTGTTATGGTATTTATCATATACATCCTTTCTTCAACTAAAATTCTGTTGTAGTGTAAATTCATCAATATCTATAAAATTAATATCTCGTATATATATATATGTAAACAACAAACACACATACAATTATTGTAGCTATACACACACACACACACACACACACACACATGTATATACATGCATATATCATCATCCTTTAACGTTTGCTTTTCATGCTGGTATGGGTTGGATAATTTGACAGGAGCTGGTCAACTGGAGAGCTGCTTGGGCTCCATATCTGTTTCCGCATGGTTTCTACAGCTGGATGCCCTTCCTAATGCCAATCACTTTACAGAGTGTACTTGGTGCCCTTATGCAGTACCAGCACAGGTGTTGTCACGTGGCACGGGCACAGTTGCTTTTTATGTAGCACTGGCATCCATGAGCCTGAAACATTATGAATGCTTAGCTGAAGAGGGGGATGCTGGAGACATGCCTGTATACAAGGATGACCAAAAATATATTTAGCTTGACATGTCTTCTCTAGCACAACAAACTGCCAGAAGTCTCAGTCCTCTAAGATCCTTTCTCACCACTCTGTCCCATGTCTTCTTGAGTCTATTCCTTCTTGATGCAACTGTCTCCATTCATATGCATCACATGACTGTACCATCACAGTCTTCTCTCTTGCACACTACATCTGATGCCCTCTATATCCAGTTTTTCTCTCTAATCACTTACACTCTGTTGCATATGCACAACAACATTATCCTTCCAGCAGAGCATACTGGCTTTCTTTCAAGCAATCATATGTCCTCTGCAGTTACTGCCCATGTTTCACTTCCATGTAGCATAGCTGTTTGTACAGAGGCATCATACAATCTGACTTTCACTCTGAGGGAGAGGTCCTTTGTTACTAATAGAGGTAGTAGCTCTCTGAACTTTACTCAGTCTATTCTCATTCTAGCAGCTATGCTTTCGGAACAACCTCCACCATTGTTAACTTGCTCTCATAAATAACAGAAACTGTCTTCTGTATCTAAGGATCCTAACTGACATTTGAGGAAATATGTATAAATATATATATATCATCATCATCATCATCATCATCGTTTAGCGTCCGTTTTCCATGCTAGCATGGGTTGGACGGTTCTACTGGGGTCTGTGAAGCCAGAAGGCTTCATCAGGCCCAGTCAAATCTGGCAGTGTTTCTACGGCTGGATGCCCTTCCTAACGCCAACCACTCCGTGAGTGTAGTGGGTGCTTTTTACGTGCCACCCGCACTGGTGCCAGACAGAGCTGGCAAACGGCCACGAACGGATGGTGCTTTTTATGTGCCACCGGCACGAGGGCCAGGCGAGGCTGGCAACGGACACGAAACGGGGCGGTGCTGGCAACGGTCGTGAAACGGAAAGTTCTCTTACATGCCACCGGCACTGGTAACACATCTGCAATTTCCATTGATCGATTTCGATTCTGATCGTCACTTGCCTCAACGGGTCTTCACAAGCAGAGTTTTGACATGCCACCGGCACTGGTAGCACATCCGCAATTTCCATTGATCGATTTCGATTCTGATCCTCACTTGCCTCATCACGTCTTCACAAGTAGAGTTTTGTGTCCCAAGAAGGGAAGGTATGCATACGTAGGCTGGCTCCATCCCATGTAGAAGGCCACGGGTTATGGACTCACTTGTCCTGCCGGGTCTTCTCGCGCACAGCACACTTCCAGAGGTCTCGGTCTCTAGTCATTTCCTCAGTGAGACCTAAAGTTCGAAGGTCGTGCTTCACCACCTCGTCCCAGGTTTTCCTGGGTCTGCCTCTTCCACAGGTTCCCTCAACCGCTAGGGTGTGGCACTTTTTCACACAACTATCTTCATCCATTCTCGCCACATGACCATACCAGCGCAAACGTCTCTCTTGCACACCACAACTGATGCTTCTTAGGTCCAGCTTTTCTCTCAAGGTACTTACACTCTGCCGAGTGTGAGTACCGGCATTACACATCCATCGGAGCATACTGGCTTCATTTCTAGCGAGCTTACGCATATCCTCAGCAGTCACGGCCCATGTTTCACTGCCATGTAGCATGGCTGTTCGTACACACGCATCATACAGTCTGCCTTTCACTCTGTGCGAGAGGCCTTTTGTCACCAGCAGAGGTAAGAGCTCTCTGAACTTTGCCCAAGCTATTCTTACTCTAGCAGTTACACTTTCAGCACACCCGCCCCCGCTGCTGACTTGGTCACCTAGGTAACGGAAACTATCAACTATTTCTAGTTTTTCTCCCTGGAAAGTGACGGAAGTTGGTCTCAGAGCATTTTCAGTGTTTATTGTTCCTGAGCATCTGCCACATACAAAAACCATCTTCCTAGTTAGCCTTCCTTTGACATTGCTGCATCTCTTATGTGTCCATAGCTTACACTTGGTGCATCTTATAGAGTTTCTACCTACACCTTTTCTACAGATCGAGCAGGGCCATCTACCTGAAGGTGTTTGTGATTTGTCTACCTTCCTACTGATTACGACTTTGGTTTTAGCTAGATTGACTCTGAGGCCCTTCGATTCTAATCCTTGTTTCCACACCTGAAACTTCTCCTCCAGTTCTGATAGCGACTCAGCAATTAGAGCAAGGTCATCAGCATAGAGGAGCTCCCAAGGGCATCCTGTCTTGAATTCCTCCGTTATTGCCTGGAGGACTATGATAAATAGGAGGGGGCTGAGTACTGAGCCTTGGTGGACTCCTACCTCTACCCGGAATTCTTCACTGTACACATTTCCAACCCTCACCCTACTAGCGGCGTCCCTGTACATGGCCCGCACAGCTCTCACTAACCATTCATCTATCCCTAGTTTCCTCATTGCCCACCAGATAAGGGATCGGGGGACCCTGTCGAAGGCTTTCTCCATGTCAACAAAAGCCAGGTACAGGGGCTTATCTTTGGCTAGGTATTTCTCCTGCAGCTGCCTTACCAGGAATATATATATATATGTAATCACCATCATCCTTTTTATGTGCACTTTTCCATGCTTGCATTGGTCAGACAGAATTTGTCGAGATGGACTTTCTATGACCAGATGCCCTTCCATGTCCCCAGTACTTGCCTGTTTCCAAGTAAAAGGTAATATTTCCCCATTGCCAGGCATCTTTTCATGGAAGAATGGAAATGAAGGTCACTGCTTGGATGAAAGTGACAACTCTTACAACTATTATGCAGTGTCAAGCCAGAGACTGTAACAAACACATACACACTTACATATATACATATACCATCTACCAAATACACTCACTGGCTTTAGTCAGCCGAGGGTTATAGTAGAAGACTTAATTTAAGATGCCATCTAGAGGAACTGAAATTGTAACCATGTGGTTGGGAAGTAAACTTTTTAATAACGCAGACAAACCTGCATCTACACACACACACACACACACAGTCACATGCCCACAAACATGCACACATGCACACATATGTATGTATATATATATATATATATATATATATATATATAAAGGGAAAGTTTACGAAAATAAACAAAAGACGAAGACAGGTGGTGTACAAAACAAACAGATGTATTAGTATAGCGCTATATATATTTATATATTTATATATATATATATGTCAGTGAATATATGTAAAAGTATAATACTTGTCAAAATTATGGTATTTATTTCTGTTTTCTGTTTAATAATACTTAATTTTTTTTGCTTCAAGCCTTGTTCCATTTTCTTCATGTATTATGTCTTGCTTTCATTCACTTATTTCTATTCTTTTAACTTTTGTATTCCTCTTGGGCAATCACTCTCTCTTTTCCTCTCTCTCAAGATATGTGTGTGTGCGTGTGTGTATCTGTGTGTGTGTGCGTGTATGTGTGTGTATGCCCCTCCTGGCTATTTTGTCTCAATCAAAATCTGCCTCTCATTTCTCTTCATTTCTCAGTGACATACACGCGTGCACGTGCACACACACACACACACACACACACACACACACACACACACACACACACACACACACACACACACAAACACACATACACACACACACACAAACACACACACACATGGACATTCCCTTGTTGCAGAAACCCTGATATCATAATCAATTCTATGTCTATCTTTTATTTTATCATACTACCTCTCTAATTACCCCTCTGGATTGTGTAGTTCTATTTTCTTTCCACTGTTTTTCTCTTTATCTTTTCCCCATGTCACTCATTTCACTTCCCTACTCTATATTTCACTGTTTGCTCATATGATTGCCTGTCTCACAATCTGGTAAGTACTTCTTTCTCTGCCTCTCCTATCCTGTTAATTTTCTACCTATTTATCTATCTAATTTATCTGCCATTATTATACTTCCCCCTTCTCTTTCTTTCTCCTCTCTCAGCTCAGTCATTGCTTTCTCCTAGTTTTACAAAAAGAGGAACCACTATAAACTACTATCAATCTTCTACATACCAATTTATCTATCCAATTTATCTTTGTTTCTCTCTCATCTTTCTCCTCTCTTTGTGCAATCATTGCTTTTTTCAGTTTCACAGAAAGAAGGAATACAATAAGCAAACAATAAAATTGACATGTGACCCAGTATTTTATATATTAAGATATAATGTATATGAGTAAATAATACAAGCAAATGTAAGAAATTGACACCAAGCTGAATGTCTACAAGACTAGAAATTCCAGCATTGTTATATTGAATCCAGCCTTGAAAATATATTTCATTTTGACAAATTTATACAAAATGCTTCTTGTACTGTCTGTAGTGCCTCATGGAATGATTGTATTAGAATCAGTACTATAATTATCTTATGTCAATTGAATGGAATCCAAAATGTTGTAATCAAAACAGACCAGATGAGTTAGCCAAAAGGTCCACTGCCTAGAAAAACAGGTCATGTGTATTGAAATACAAGATTTATCATAAAGGGTTGGTTGGTAGGTCCTGGGTAAAATGAAAAGACACATAAATGCAAATATTGATGAAATAGAGATTTGCTTGCTATTTCTAGCAGATCAAGCAACCACATGGAGGCTTTCTCTTTGACTCAAATATTTCTATGTTTTTGTTTCTACTAAATGTTGTACTGTAGCCCATATCATTGCTCTTATGATTTATTGTACAACATCTTTTATCTTTTGTTTGTCTTAGACTGCAGCCATGCTGCAGCACTGCCTTGAAGGGTTTAGCCAAACAAATCAACTTCAGTACTTAATAGTTTTAAAACCTGATACTTATTTTATCACTCTCTTTTGCCAAACTGTTAAATTACAGGGATGTAATGAAACCAACACTGGCTGTCAAGAGGTGGTGGTAGGGAACATATAAATGGACACACACATGGACATATATGTATACATACATATACACATATATACATATACGATAGGCTTCTTTCAGATTCTGTTTTTCAAATCCACTCACAAGGCTTTAGTTGGCCTGGAACTATAGTAGAAGACACTTGCCATGTAGTGGGACTGAATCCAGAACCATGTTGCTGAGAAGCAAACTTTTTATTACTCAGCCACACCTGCCCCTATATTCATGAATATTTTACATTTTATCAAATATTAGAACATGGTCATTAGATGATGATGATTTGAAAACCAAAAGAATTTTGTTTTGTGACTGTATTGGAATTATATCCTGAGCTCTTGATTGGGAGCTGCAGCACTATAACAATAATTTAGTTTCATTGCGGGGTCAGTTGAGGACAGCTTGTTTAGAATGCAGAATAACAATGCAAATTGTTCTAATGTTTTACCATTATAATTGTGTAGAAAACAGCAACAGGATTACTTGAAGGAGCTTCAAGATATTTACCAACGTTTGAAGAATCGACCTCTACTGTTTGAACAAGTTGAAACAGTAAGTACCAACATTATCCTGATCATCGTCATTGATGTCATCACAGTAATCATCAGCTTTGACATTGCCATCATGTACTTATTGTTATTGACATCATCATTGTTGTCATCACTGCTATTATCATTATTATAGTATAATTAGGTGTTATTTTTAGTGCTAATTATTTTGGTCAGGAAGTGGGACTCCAGCTAAAGAAAGAGAGAGAGAGAGAGGACTACACCAGTACTTGCCTGGTGCTCACTACAGCTGGAAAGACTGGAAAAGCATGATCAAAAACACAATGCATTTTCCTGTCTAGGAACCAACCCTGAAGCTTTATGATACTGAGTTTTACATCCTAACCACTACATTATGTACCTTCACTAGTCATATGTATAGCTGATTAAAATGTTAAAAAAAAAGCTATCATTAAGTGTTAATGATTGAGCTCTTTATTTTTGACCATATTACTGGCATCTGTGTTATGCTTTTTCATTAAAGTCTACTTCTACTTCAACTCTCTTGAATTCAGTAGAAAAATCAATTCCTCTAGTGGCATAGAAACATATTTGAGACTGTTTGCCATATCAATAACTGTATCGAGATGTTAACAATATTTATATCTATTTTTCAATTTTAGACAGTAGTGTAAAAATATAGGTTTTGAACACATCAACTTCAATAATAACAGTATTAATAATGATGATGATGATTATGATGATGATGGTGGTGGTGGTGGTGGTTGTTTTTGTTGTTGTTGTTGTTCTCGTATATTGCCATTGGCAATATTGTGAATGTATGTGACTTAGTGGTTAGGGCATTTGGTTCACAATCATAAGGTCATGTGTTTGATTCCTGGTGGTGCATCGTGTCCTTGAGCAAGACATGTTAATTCATGTTGCTCCAATCAGCTCAGCTGGCAAGAATGAGTAGTACTAATAATTCAAAGAACCAGCCTTGTCACATTCTGTGTCACTTTGAATCTCCTTGACAACAATGTTAAGTGTACATGTGTCTGTGGAGTGTTCAGCCCTTGCACATTAATTTCACCAGTAGGCCATTCCATTGATTGGATCGGCTGGAACATTTGTTGTCATAACTGATGGTGTGCCAGAGAATATGGCCATATGGGTGACGCATGAGAAGACATAATAATAATAATAATAATAATAATAACATGGCTTCTGATCTTAACTGATTGGAAGTGTTATCATGTACATTGTTTTGTCTTGGTATAAAAAGACGGGCTACAGCAAATATTCTGCTCAATACCACAGATTTGCTTGTCAGTTGTTTGACCTTAACCAGTTGAGCATGTCCCTTAGTGGCTGACGATGTGTGCATCTCTGATCACGAGCAGAAGTAGTGGGGGAGCATCATAGCCATGTGTTGACAGGGATTCTTTGGGGTTTGAATAATTCACCTCTGGAAACATGGGTGTTTTGTTCAACATCCTTAAACAACCCTTATTCAGGGACCTTTCGAGTGGGATGGGTTACTTGACCTGAAGAAAATTCTAACTGGGCCCCACCTGCAAGGTCATGTGCTGTTTATTTTGATATGAGATCACCATGTCGCGCACATATGGTTGTGATGCATGTGCCTAGTGTACCCTTATCAGACGGGTAGTCATGATAGGTATACTGGGCTTCGTATATTTTACCCCAAGTGTCACTTTGATGGCATGCACTGCTCTCTCACTCAGTAATAATAATAATAATAATAATAATAATTATAATAATAATTCTTTCTATTATAGATACAAGGCCTGAAATTTTTGAGGAGGGGTATAGTCAATTACATTGACCCCCAAGTACTTGACTGGTACTTATTTTATTGACCCCAAAAGGATGAAGGGCAAAGTTGGCCTCAACCATTATAATAATAATTTTTTCAAATTTTGGTACAAGGCCAGTAATTTTAGGAGAGGGAAGTCGTTGATTACATAAACCCCAGTGCTTGGCTGGTATTTATCTTATATAGCATGGAAGAATGAAAGGCAAAGCTAACCTCTGCGGAATTTGAACTTAATACATAAAAGCCAGAAGGAACACCATTTTGTCCAGTGTGCTAATGATTCTACCAGCTTATCATAATAAAAATAATGATAATGATACTTTCGACCATAGGTACAATGCCTGAAATTTTGGAGGATAGGTATAGTTGATTACATTGACCCCAGTATTCAACTGGTGCTTATTTATCGACCCCAAAAGGATGAAAGGTAAAGATGACCTCAGCATACAGATGGATGAAATGCCACTAAGCAATTTTTCCAGTATGCTAACGATTCTGCCAGCTTGCTGCCTTAATAATAATAATGATAGTGATAATAATAAGAATAACAACAACAAAACGATGATAATAATAATATTAATAATAATGATTTCTTTTATCCTTTTATCTAATTAGAATTTTTCTTTAAACATAATGGTAATAAAATTATTGTTAATGATAATAATACTACTAATATTGAAAATCTATTTTATTGGAACAATACTACTAAATATAATATTAATACATATGTAAATGAGATTAATATTTTTGTTTCTTTTCTCTCATCCCACCTCCTAATTCAAACTATTTCAATATTGATTTATCATTGCTCACATGCTGTAGCCTAATCAATGGCCGTTAGCGCATGCATGGGTGGTGTGGTGTGTGGAGGGGCAAAAAAATCTAAAGAAATTTGTTTTAACTGAAATCAGTAGGAAGATGAATATCGATGACATTAGAGGGGAGTTGAATGTGGTGGTGGTGGTGGTGATGTGGGGGAGGTAATCTGTAAAAAATAAATAAATAAATTTTGGAGAGAAATTAAATTTTGTGTTAGAATTAGGTCTGTATACTTCAACTGAATGAATAAATAATATGTATTAGATTTCTCTGAACTGTAGATGGCCACCCAAGCAGAAACCACAGCTGTTAAACAAACTAGAACTTAGATTTTTCTTTTTATCTTTTGTTTCTTTTTTTCTTTGTTTCTTTTATACTTTTATTCATTTTGTTACAAAGTTCTGGTTTTCAAGAGGTTCAAAAAAATGTTTTGCAGCAGACAACTTCACTGAGTTGTTGCTTTTGTTATTGTTCCTGTTTTTGTTATTAGTGTTATTATCATTGTTGTTGTTCCTGTTGTGGTAACTATTTTTGTTGTTGTCATTGTTGCTGCTGCTGTTACTTAACTCTAACTTTGTTTGGATTCAACCAACCTCTGACAAACAATGTTCCAACAATGACCCTCCAGTCCTTTTGTTTATGTATATCAAAACTACACTGTCCAAAGTATCTGTTTTTTTATTTTAACCCTTTAGCATTTAATCTGGCCATGTCTTGCCAAAATATTCTATTGGGTTGTCCAGAAAGTTCGTGCCAATTTATAGTAGCTTCCTTTCAACTTATTTTAGAACATGGTTGAGTCCATAAAATAGGATTTGGCTATGCCTCCATTTAGAGCACAGTTTAAGCTCTCTTTTCGTGGAAGAAGGTTTATGTTCCTATAAACTGTGTTAATTCTGTAACCCTTTAAAATGGAAGATAAGAAAGTTCATTTTCAGCACTTGATGTTTTGGGAACCAGACAAAAATTACTGCAGCTCGACTGGGATGTGTTACCCCACCCTCCATATTCACTAGATATTGCTCCTTCGGATTTCCACTTATTCAGGTCTCTGCAGAATAGTCTTAATGGTAAAAATTTCAATTCTTTGGATGACGTAAAAAGATTCCTTGATGAATTCTTTGCCATGAATCACCTCAATTCTGGCAAGAGGGTTTTTTCAAGTTAAAGGAAAGATGGAGATTCATTGTGCAACAAAATGGTTCATATTTGGTTGATTAAAAATGTAATGGCAAGTATTTATTGACCTTTTTCTTTCCTTTAAAAATTGGCACAACTTTCTGGACAACCCAATACTTGTTTAATGTTCAAATTGGCCAAATCTGGTCTCTCACACATACCCTACAATGTCATATTAAAAATAAACAATCACATTAATGAAATCTCAAGGCTATGAGATAATGCATAATTAATTCAAAGCAACATGAATAAATAAGTATTACATTTGACAAAATAATCTGTATGCTAAGGGGTTAAAATAGTAGGCTGTGACTTGAGGGGAATTTAGTTGCTATTTTTAAAAGGTAGAGCACTAACAGAAGACAACCTCAGCTCATGAATGAGGTACCATAGACAGGTGACTGTATTTAGCCTCCATTCATGGCCTGGTTCAGTGGCTCTCAACCAGAGTCCATTTGACCTCTTGAAGTCCATATAAGAGTTTTGGGTGTCCATGCTAAGCAAAATGATAAATTGGGGATCCACAGTAGTATTTTAGGGGTCCATATAGACATTTTGCTCTAGATGTATTTATTGCAAGAAACAGCTAAATTTCTTTCTCTAGCGCTTTACATACTTCAACCTACATAAGTGAATGTGTGAAAAGCAAAATGAGAATTTTGAAAGAAGTATCTATAAAACTAGTTTTTACACATCAAATGGCTATGAGGCTCCACCAGAGTAAAATAGTAGTCAAAGAGGTCCATAAGTAGAAAATGGTTGAGAACCTCTGGCCTAGTTGGGCTCACAATCATAAGGCTGTGGTTTTGATTCCCAGTCTGAGTGGTGTGTTCTGTTCTGGAGTAAAACTTTTTATTTCATGTAGTTCATCTCCATTCAGCTGGAAATGTGTACCAGCAACAGCTTGGGATTTGGGTGGAGATTAACCCTATGATGAACTGGTATCCCATTTAGTGGGTGGGTATTGAATATGCCATAGAAATTGGGACAATTTCTCGCCTAAGTCCTATTTACAGCTGGGTAGACTGGGCAGAGACAGTTACAATTGATTTCTCAAGCCAATAAGGGAGTCTCTATATGGTCCCTTAAACTGCTAGAAATAGCATCCAAATTTCCTTCAGATCACATCTTAAAAAAACAACAAACACATTAAATGAAGTTGTTTGGAGAGGAAAATGGATTGTGGTCATGGCTAGAATGATACTGATTTCAAATTTTGGCACAGGGCCAGAAATTTTGGGGAAGTGGGTATGTCATTTACAACTGGTACTTATTTTATCGACCTCAAAAGGATGAAAGCAAAGTCGACCATGTTGGAATTTGAAATGAGAATGTTAAGACAGACGAAATACTGTTAAGCATTTTGCCTAGCATGCTAATAATTCTACCTGCTTGCCACCTTATGGCTAAAATCATATTAATTGTAGGTTTGTTATGTTGCTCTTTGAAAATTAGTGAAGAACATGGTTTTCTGTATACACCATTATGTAGGGTGCATTAATTTGGTTTGTAGTATGTTAGTTATTTAGGGAGCTTGGTGAAAAACTGCAGTGTTTCGTAGGGAATCCTGTGGCTTTAGGCAATATGGCAACCACTTCTCCTCCTCCTCCTCTACTAAGCACTTTGTCCAGTGTGTTGACGATTATGCCAGCTGAGGCACAAGGCCTGAAATTTTGGTGGAAGTGAGTAGTCAATTAGATTGACTCTAGCACACTGCTGGTACTTATTTCATTGACCCTGAAAGGATGAAAGGCAAATTTGAACTCAGAATGTAAAGATGGATGAAAGGCTGCTAAGCATTTAGTCCAGTATGCTAGTGATTCTGCCAGCTTGCCATTTTAGTAGTAGTGGTAGTAAGTAATAGTAGTAATAATTTCAAATTTTGGCACAAAGCCAGCAATTTCAGGAAATGGTTAAGTTGGTTATATGCAGTGCTCAATTTATTTTATCAACCCTGAAGGATGTAAAGCAAAGTTGACCTTGGCGGAATTTGAACTCAAATATAAAGATGGATCAAAAGCTGCTATGCATTTTGTCCAACATTTTAATGATTCTATCAGCTCACCACTTAGAAGACCTGATTTTGTAGTAGTAGATAAAAAAAATAGAAAGTACCAGATAATTGATTTTACAGTCCCAAATGATGAGAAAGTCAATATGAGAGGTAGAGAGAAAATAGTTCCAGGACCTAGATATTGAATTACAGAGGCTATGGAAAGTGTGGGTAAAATGTATCCTTGTAGTTATAGGTGCATTAGGAACTATCCCTAAAGATGTGAACAGACGGAGAGAGGAAATGGACATAAAATTTAGTTTAATGCACCTCCAGAAAACAGAATTACTAGGGACTGCTAGAATACTTAGGAAGATTCTTGGCATCTAAGGTTACTTGTTGTATCCCAATGTTAGGAATTCTTCTTTGTCGTTGTGCAAATATAAAATAACAATAACAATTTTCAATGTAACTTATGAATTTTGCTATTTTCTTCTCACTTTTCAGAAAAATGCTAAGAATAAAGCTGAAGAGAAGTTTTACAAGACATTAAAAGAGTATGGTATAGATAAGAATGACATTGATGTGGATCGGAAAAGGAGAACCAAGTACAGGACATTATCACCTGACTTAGAAGACAAAGGTTTCCGTTCTGAAGGGGACACAACAAAATATAGCAGATGTCCTGCACATGGTAATTCTGTTGCACAATATGAAGACTTCCTGAGGCATCACTGTGAACATGACAATGCAAATAGATATTTGGAAGATGGACATCATAGTGATTGTTGTCACCGACATCTATCTGATTCCAGTTCTCAAGGTACTGTTTCAAAAAAGAACAATGAGAGAGCATGTAGGTGGTCAAATGATATGCTAGAAACAGCACCTAAATCTTTATCAAATCACACCGTATCATCCTAAAAAGAGGGAAGGAGACATTAGATAATGTAGTTTATCTTTTAGCTTTTAATTGTTTTTAAGCCATTGGACTACAACCATTTGGGGCACTGTCTTGAAAGGGTTTTTTGTGAAACAAATCAACACCAGTACTTATGAAGTCTGGTACTTATTCTATTGGTCTCTTTTGTTGAAACACTAAGTTATTGCGACGTAAACAATCAAGCATCAGTTGTCAAGTGATGGTGATAGACAAACTCAGACACAAAGACACAAACATACACCTACATATGCATGTATGTATGTGTATATATATATGTGTGTGTGTGTGTGTATATACACACACACACACATATGTATATATATGTGAGGTGTAGTCAAAAAGTATCCAACCTTTAGCCAAAAAGCAAGTTATATTAAAAAACTCACCATTTTGATTTAGTCTCTTTCAAAGTATTCACCTTGGGAGTCTACACAAATCTGCCAGCATTCCTGCCAGCGCTGGAAACATTTCTGGAAAACACTTTTTGGGATGCAGTAGAGCTGTACCGTCAAATTTTGCTTAATGTCCCCTGTTCACTCAAATCTTTTCCCTTTGAGTATTTCTTTCTGAGCTTTGGATATAGCCAAGTCACAAGGAGCCAAGTCTGGGGAGGAGGAAGCCTAATGAACAAGTGCTATGTTTTGCTTGATGAGGAATGCTTAGATGAC
>NC_043007.1:48620181-48640181 GCF_006345805.1 Octopus sinensis | reverse complement strand
ACCCTAACCACTAAGCCACATGCTTCTACAATAATAATAATAACCAAATAACAACAACAACAACAATAATAATACCAAGAAGACTAAGATTGATGTTGTGCTCAAAAATGACTGGATGGAATAAAATGCAAGCATGGGTGATAGCATCACTTTCATAAGGAGCTGGAATCATAAAATGGCAAAAGAAAGAACTGATAAACATGGATATGAAGTGAAGAAAAATGTTGACAGTGCACAGAACCTTCTACCCTAAGAGTGACACTGATAGGCTGCACTTGGCCAGAAAAAGTGTGGGAGAGGTTTGATCAGTTACCAGGATTATATCAAAGCAGAGGAAAACAGCTTAGGGTGATATGTAAAAAATACCTTGAAACTGTTGCTGAAACATATGAAGAAGGCTGGTGTCATTAAAACTTATAATTGGGTAAAGAAAGAAAAACTTAAAGAGGAAAAGAACACATAAAAAGAAACAGCAGGGAAGGAAAAAAAGATGTATGGTCAGTTTGCAAGAGATATGAACACCAAGACAGATACAGAAGTCCAGTGGCTATGGATGAGGAGGAGTGACCTGAAGATAGAGACAGAAGCACTTATATGCACAGCACAAGAACAAGTGTTAAGGGCTAACAATGTAAAGTGCAGAATTGACAACGCTACTGACAGAGACAAACGCAGAATGTGTGGTGAAAGGGATGAAACTCTATGGCCCATTGTTAGTGAATGGTTGAAATTAACACAATGTGAATACAAAAGACAACATGACAAGGTAGCATGAATGATCCATTGGGAGCTCTGTGGAAATCACAGCTTACAAAGAGCAAAGATGTGGTATGAGAAAACCCACAGAGAAAGAAAATTGCAAAATCTTGTGGGATGCAATGATTCAGTGCAATAACCCGACCAGACATTGTTGCAGGGGAAAAAAAAGAAAGAACATGCATGATAATTGACGTAGCATGTCCTGGTAACAACAAGATCAATGATAAAGAACAAGAAAAACTGAACAACTATGACAATTTGAATTGGTCAATGAGGAGAGCAGATGTGGACCAATAGTAACTGGCACACTTAGAAGTATCAGCATTCAACTAACAACATGGCTCAAAAAGACTGGTTCAAATGTAAAGGTAGAACACCTACAAAAATCAACATTGCTTGGAACTGCAAGAATTGTTTACAGGGTCTTGAAGCATGACCAGTAAACAAGTGTCACCTTAGTCTGCTGCCTGTGGACAGCTGACACCTTTCCATCATATCCAGCAAAATAAGCTGTGAGTTTTCATCAAATAGTAATAATAATAATAATAATAATAATAATAATAATAATAGTAATGGTTTCAAATTTTGACACAAGGCCAGCAGTATCGGGGGAGGGGTTAAGTACTCAACCAGTTCTTATTCTACCGACCCCAAAAGGCTGAAAGGCAAAGTGCACCTTGGTGGAATTTGAACTCAGAATGTGAAGATGGATGAAATGCTGCTAGCCATTTCACCTGGCATGCTAATGATTCTGCTAGTTTGCCACCTTATTAATAATAATAGTAATAATCCTTTCTACTATAGGCACAAGGCCTGGAATTTTGGGGGAAGGGGGATAATCAATTACATTGACTCCAGTGTGTAACTGGTACTTATATCATCAACCCCAAAAGGATGAAAGGTATAGTCTACCTTGGCAGAATTTGAACTCAGAATGTAAAGATAGATGAATTGCTGCAAAGCATTTTTTGGTGTGCAAACGATTCTGCTAGCTCACCGCCTTAGTAATATTATTAATAATAATAATAATAACAACAACAACAACAACAACAACAACAACAATCCTTTCCACTAAAAGCACAAGGCCTGGAATTTTGAGGGAGGGGACTAGTTGATTACTTCAACCCCATTGTTGAACTGGTGCTTATTTTTTTAATCCCAAAAGGATGAAAGGTAAAGTCAACCCTGGCAGAATTTGAACTCAGAATGACAAGATGAACAAAATGCTGCTAAACATTTTGCCAGGCATGCCAACTATTCTGCCAGCAGCAAGCTGGCAGAATAATACTATTAATTATTAGTATTGGTAATAATAATTAATAATATTTGTAATAATATTAATAATAAATAAGATAGCTGAAAGCATTGTTGTTTAGCTACAAGTCAGTAAATGTATGCTCAAAGCCATTCCAGAACATGACCATCTCATTTTTATGTATACCAGAGACTACATTGTCCAACATCAATTTTATTTATTTAAGTGAATAGGTTATGACTTGAAGGAAATTTAGCTGTTATTTCTAGAAAGACCACACAAAAGCTCTCTCATTGACTCATAGGTAACAAGTGTTTTATAATCAGTAAATTAGTGTGAACATATTTAAATAAGATACATATTTAGATAAGATGTATATTCAAATGAGATAACTAGAAATAGGCAGTGTGATAAAGAAAATATATGCAATAGATTGTTAGTTAGTATTTTACAAATTGTCTCATTACACTGAAGGTTGTTTTGCTTATGCGCTCAGATTTATACTGAAACATGTCTAGAATTATCCCCCTTATATGTTGTTTTAATGATGATAATACTAATATAATGTTTTTTCACACCCTGCATTTGTTACTAGTTATCTTTTTGAGATTTCATATATTAAATATAACCCCAGTATTTCACTGGTGTTGTGTTTATTGTCCCCAAAATGTTGAAAAGCAAAGATGATGTTGGTGAGATTCAAGAGCAGAATGTAAAGAAGCATAACTAAATACTTCCTGAACTGTTGTTTGCTGGTTTATTGAATCTGCCAGTCCATTACCATATTAACGCTAACTTATCTATTGTTTTCCATCTCTGAATTATTTTATTTCTGAACAACATTACAATAAAGTTAGATTTTCTCTTCCAGGTCATAAAATACAAAACTGCTGGGCAACTGCTAACATTTTACAACTGAAGGACTTCTCACTTGCCTGCTACAGTGTACACATAAGCACAGACACACATACATGCATACACACATACACTATAATCAACATCAATATTCTATGACTTCTAACATACCATTAAACTGTATCCTTTTTTTCTCTTTTTCTGGGTTCCTTACACATGTTTTAATGGACTCTACCCCTTTGAAGTCACCAAAGTTATGTGAATCCCATCTAAACATGCTCAATGTTTCCTTCTATTTTGTCTTTTACATGGCATAAGGCCACTCACAAACACAGTCCAACCTTAGCACCATGGACATGCTGTCTCCTGTCTCTGCTACTGAAACAGCCTCTCCTTCTCTGAGCTAGCTGGTTTCATGCCACCTCCAATCAGACCCTCCATTTTTCATCAGCCATGCACTATCCACTTCTCCAGCTCCCTTTCCCCACATTAACCACAACACACAGCCCTTCCTTTTCTGAAAACTGCTTCCTTGGTACTCTCCCCTTGCTTATGTTTTTTCTGCTGGTGTTGGTTTGTAACAGTTTAAGCAAAGTGTTAGTTGCCCTAATCATATTGGTACCAGGGGGCTTGTAAAGATTCAAACCAATATGAAAAAATTACTCCTCAATCTAATCCCTTTAATTAACTGTTACCGTATCAGTCCACCTGAGACCACTACTGATCCTTTGATACAAACTTCCTGTTTCAAGGTAAGATAAATTAAAACCTTTCATCAAAACTTCATGTTTGATGTATCATTTCCATATTCCACATTGGCAGTGAATGAAACTCCATGTACAGACCATGGCTATACTCCACTCATGGTGAAGATATTCCACCATATGCTTTGGAGATATTACTCACACTCCACACTCAGTGAAGACATTAGTTACATTTCTCACTCAGTGGAGATATTAATCACACTTCACATGCAGTAGTGAAATTAGTCACACTTCATACTCAGTGGAGCTACTACTCACACTCTACACACAGTGGGTGGTTAATATCTGTGTTAACAATGTATACAGAGATTACTTCAGTGAGACATTAGAAAGTATATTGATACAATTAACTTGTTTTACTTGATAATATGCCATTAGTTGAGCATCACTATCCTACAAGTGGGGCTGTTCATTTCCAGTCTTCTTAAAAAAAAACATGTCTAGCCATAGGGAAACAGGTGAAGGCTGGTGACATGACAGGCATCTGGTTTTAAAAAATCTGCCTCAACAAATCTCATCCTGCCCATGCAGGTATGGAAAAATTGACATTAAATGATGATGATGAAGGTGGTGGTCACAATTTGGAACATCTTTGATCATAAGTATGTACACAGTTGAACTGGGGTTAAATAACACATAGATCATGAGCTATACCTTCCTCTCTTTACCACCACAGCCGCTGCCACAACAACAACAACAACAACAACTGGTGACATCGGCCAATCTCTGCATGACCCTATTTGGTGATGAGAACCAACTCCAAGTATCATTTCAGTGATTACACAATCACTGTCATCGGTGTCATCATTCATTGCCTTTAATTTCTCACCATCTCACCTCAACTTCCTCGTTTAAATACAACACTTACCACCATCACACGCATACACACACATGTATATATGTGTGCCAGTATGTATGTATATATATATATATATATATATATATATGTGTGTGTGTGTGTGTGTATATATATATATATATATATATATGTGTGGTGTGTGTGTGTATATATATATATATATATATATATATGTGTGTGTGTGTGTGTGTATATATATATATATATATATATATATATATATATATATATATTATATATATATATATATATACATATATATATATATACACACATACATTTATACACACACGCATATACATTCATATATTAAACCATGTGTTAGTGTGTGCGTATTTGGATGCCTATGTACATATGTACACACACATACAGACACGAACACATAATTATATGTATGTATATCACCATGAAATACACATTTTGTCAAAGTATTTAATTCTCACATTTTCTCCTTGGTAAATTCATAGAAGAAGAAGTGTCATTACTGTCCTTGCCATGTCATCAGGAAATGGGACCTCTAGTGTGTGTGTCTGTGTGTGTGTATGTGTGAGTGTGTGTGATATTGGTGTGTATGCATGAGAGAAAGAGAGAGTGTGTATGTCTGGATGTGTGTGTGTTCACATATGTACATGTGTGTGTGTGTGTGTGATAGTGTGTATATCTGAGCATTTGTATGAATGTGTGTGTGTTTGTGCATCTGAGTGTGTTTATATGTGTGTGTGTGCATATGAGTGTGTATATATGTGTGAGTGCCTGTATATGGGTTTAATATATGTATGTCTACATATGTATGTGTTAATGTATTTACAAATACATGCAAACACACACAAATACAAGTAAATGTACGCAGAAACATCCAAATAAATACACAAATACACATATGCACACAGAAACAAACACAAAAACATATATTCACACAAATAACAGTAGCATACACAAACACAGACAGAAACTTTCAACCCGCATGCAAATACACGCATGCACAAGCACATACAACTATACACATACACACATGCATACACAAACACACACACAGAAACATACAACTGTACACACACACATACGCACACACTCTGGTACAGAAACATGTGTGAATAGACACATATATATACATTAATACACAAGCACATAGAGCATACAAAAATACACGCACGCACACGCACACTCACTCAGATAAGCATGCATGAATACAAAAAAATCCTACACTAAAAGCACATGAAAAGTGTGTAAATATACTCAGTCAATTCCAGCTGCCAGCGATACATCCTGTAATACTGATGATTACTAAAAGTTTACAACTGCAAATGGGGGAGATGGAATAGGGTGGAGTAATTACTGAACTTGTTACTGTGTGTGTGTGCGTGTGTGTGTGTTGTGTGTAGTCTAAGTGGATATTTCTAGTGTAGTGGTGGGGATAATGGGTATGGTGTCGTGGATGTGGTATCTAAAGAGGTTTACTAACAATCTACAGTATAATCATCATTGTCCTCATCTTCCTCCTCTTCTTCCCCTTCTTCTCCCTCCTCCTCATCATTCTCATCATCATTGCCATCATCATCATTATTACCATCACCTCCCCCACCATCTTTGTCATCATCATTGTTACTGCCATCATCTCCATCATCATTCTTATCAACATTGTCCTCCTCCTCCTGCTCATCATCATCATCAGCAGCAGCAGCATCCTCATCCTCATCCTCATAACCAGAGCCTGATTGGGCTCTATATTTCTGTATATTGCTAGTGAAGCAGTTACTGCTATTTCCCACAGCCAGGTATCTACCATTGACAAGGCCAAAAGAGGCTGAAATCACGTGATCTGGTAGTTCTGGCAGAGGAAATAACAGTGGTCGTCTACTGCTGACACTAGATATGATGTGCATTTATGCTCTGCAAAACCATATGAGAGTTTTTTCTCTCTTGGTAAATGTTGTAGTATTTGTGTGTTCTTATGCAACATCCACTTTTAATCAGTGAGATCGTAGCCATGGTGATGCCAGTGTTGCATAACCGACCTGTTTAAAAGTATCCTTCAATTGTCAGGCAATATGCTGTGCTTCAGAAGACCTGTTGAGTCAAGGGAAATCGTAGTCCTGGCTCGCCAGTCCTCAGTCAAATCATCCAACCCATGCTAACATGGAAAACAGACGTTAAACGATGATGATATACACATACAAATATATATATATATATAATATATATATATATATATATATACATATATATATATATGTATATATATGTATCATGACGATGATGATGATGATGATGATATATATATATATATACAGGTGCAGACATGGCTGTGTAGTAAGAAACTTGCTTCTCAACCACATGGTTCTGGGATCAGTCCCACTGTGTGGCACCTTGGGCAAGTATCTTCTACTATAGCCTCAGGCCGACCAGAACCTTGTGAGTGGTTTGGGTGGAAAGAAACTGAAAGAAGCTTATCATATATGTATATATGTATATATCTATGTGTGTGTGTCTCCATGCCTGTATTTGTCACCACTACTTGACAACCGGTGGTGATGTGTTTATATCCCCATAACTTAGTGCTTTGGCAAAAGAGACTGATAGAACAAGTACTAGACTTCAAAAAAATAAGTCCTAAGGTTGATTTGTTTGACTAAAACCCTTCAAGGCGGTGTCCCTGCATGGCCACAGTCAAATGGCTGAGACAAATAAAAGATAAAAGACACACACACACACACAAACAAACAAACAAACAAACAAACAAATATATATATGTATATACGCCCATATATATAATCATTCTGTAACAATGAACAGACTGCAACTTCAGAATATTTCATCACAGGTTAAAGCACCAGACTCTGCTATAAATATACATACTTACATAATGAAATTTGGTGAGTCCAAACGTGCATTTTTAACAATAAAATGTAGAAAAGTTGTGTTTGCTCCTGAAACTCTAAAAATGAATGGCTTCACAATACAACCTCAACAGACAGGTGATAATTATAGTTATCTTGGACAAGATGAGAATATCAAATATGATGAACCCATAAATAACGAGAGGACCAGGAATGAATACTTTCAGAGAGTAAAAATAATATGGGCATCAGAACTCTCAGCTTACAACAAGCTTATTGCACTGTCTGTCCTCATTCCTACATTTGGCCTTCTGAATTGGTTATCACAAGAACTCAATGTGATTGATGTTTGAACTTGTAAGCTGTTCAGTATTACAGGAAACTTCAATATTAATGGTGTTGTAAACAGGCTATACTTCTCACACAAGGTGGGTGATTGTGGTCTCAAATGTGTATTGATGTCATATGAAGCAGTATTGTGGCTCTGAAACAACATCTACAGCAGAAGAAAGAGACGAATAAACTATCTTGCTCAAGTTTGTGACCATGAAATGCATGAAATAAAAGCTGATACAGATCTCTCCCCAAGGAGCATTGATAAAATCTGTTTATCAGAAGAGTAAAATAAAAAAATAGACCAGTTCACCCAGAAGATAGTACATGGGTACTTTGGCATGAAAAACACAAACTGTGCAAAGGACTGATTATGTCAAAAGCTTGGCATGGTGTACTGACAAATTTATGACATTCCCCTTCAAATTCTACTTCCATGTAATTAAGAACACAAGATCCCCACCAAGTACTACAGCATAAAATACAGAAAGCATTGCTGGACAACTAATGTAGGCTATGCAAGACTAAAACTGAAGACATCAATTACAGTATTGCCAACTGTGAGAGAATGTCTTCCTGATATTATCTTCCCATGAGACATGATGCAGTGGCCTGAACAGTCTGGAACAGGATAACCAAAAAGAAAAAACCTACAGACAAAGTTGATTATATTCACTCTATGGGTCAAAAGATTATTGGTGGAATCTGAAAATTCAAACAGCCACCATTAAAACACAGTCAGCCAGATATTGTTGTGTAAGACCACAAGGAAAAGATCTGTTCTGTTGTGGAAATCAGCATCCTTCTGGATGCCAATGTACTTAGAAAAAGACAAGAGAAAGAGGACATCTAGGGATCATTTATAAGGAGTTTGCAAATCCAGTATCCAAGATAAACTTTCAGCTTCATAGCTATCATAATCGGAGCAACAGGATACATATCAACTTATTTGAAGCAAAGTATGACTGAACTTGGGATCCTTAATTCATACACTACAAGTGATCTCAATATCTGAGACTAAAAATTTACAAAACCTTCTTAATATTTAAAGGATGATGGACAACACAAGATGCTTTCCTTTGCAACTTTGCTACGAAGTAGGTGGCCAGTCAAAATTTATTCTAAACTAGCTGAATAGCCTGTCATTGCTGAGCAATTTTTACAATAGAATGTCTTATATAAATTTTTGTTTATTCCCTGTCAGACCATATCTTCCCCAACAGATAGGCCTCTTGATCAGGACAGATTTGTGCAGTTTTTCCACAAAAAACTTTGAGGACTTTTTCCTTTTTAAATTATTTACATATCTGTTCAACTGTTTCACATATCTGCTCAACTGTTTCACACTATGCCACCACATTTCCCTCACACTAACACTCTTTGCACCCTTCTCTTTTTATTAAATAATCACCCACCCCACCAGGGGGCCCATTATAGACTTTTATTGAAATTCAGTTAGCTTATAATTGAACTGGATGTTAGCTTAACATGTGAGCAAAGTTTTGTCAAGATTGGTTCACTGTGGTAGACAGTAAGATGGTAACTGACTGATCAACAGACAAAAATTGACATTTATGTATAAGATTAAAAAGAAAAAACGCACGCACACACACATACACACACACACACGCACGCACACACAGATTAACCACATATGATGACAAAATAGATAGAACTCAGTATCATTGGAAATAGAGGACTAGAATTAATGACTGATACAGATATGGAGACTTGCATTCAGAATATTAAGTCATTGTGTCAACAATTCAATGATTGCTGCATGTCTGCAGTTGTGCTGCCCCACTATGCATTGTAGCATTGATTTCAAAAAGCATGTCCATTTGTTATGTAGGATGTTCATGTTTTTGTAATCAATAGTGCCATGCACATCAGACTTGCACAGCCAAAACTATGTAATGATCATCAAATTGTTGATACAGAAGCCTAAAAGTCCTGAATGTACACACACACACATGTATGACTGGTTGCCCCTTTTGAGCTCCTATACAGTGATGACCTTGTTCTTATGGCTGAATGTCTACTTGAATTAGAGAAGAAATTTTAGGTATGGAAGCAAGGTCTGGAATCAAAGGGTCTTAGAGTTAATTTTGTAAAGACCAAAGTCCTAGTAAGTAGGAAGTAGACAAATTACTAATCCCTTCAAGGGGTTGGCTCTGCTTGATATGTAGAAAGGGTATAGGTTGAAATTCTATACAATATACTCAGTGTAAGCTATGGACACATGAGATGCAACAGTATTGTAGCAAGAGAAAGTAGTCTTTGTGTGTGGCAGATGTGTAGATACATTAAACACAGGAATGTACAAAAAATATACTTCCACAAATGTCTGGTGTGGGTGGGAGTAGGGTGTGTCTTTAGAAGTAGAAGATAACTTCCATTACCTTGGTGACCAAGCTAGCAGTTGAGGAGGATGCTCTGAAAGTGCAGTGTCATTAGAATAAGAACCAGCTATGCAAAGTTCAGAGAACTGCAACTGTTGTTGGTGTCAAAGGCCCTTTGTTGGTAACAAAGGCCTCTCCCTCAGAGTGAAAGGCAGATTGTGTGGTGCCTGTGTACAAACAGCTATGTTACATGGCAGTGACTGCAGAGGACATGTGAAGGTTTGAAAGAAATGGAGTCAACATGTTCTGCTGAATGTGCAATGTCAGTGTACATGTACAATCTCTAATTGTGAAGGGAACCTGTGGGTGAGGTTACTCCCAGGAATGTGGGATGAAGTGGTGAGAAATGTTCAGATGTTGAGCCTCTCAAAGTAGATGATAAGGGACCAAGACTGCTAGTGATATGCTGTGCTTGAGAAGACACATCAAGCAAAGAAAATTCATGGGCATCTATACATACAGGCATGTCCTTAGCCCACTCACATAATCTGTCCTCTGTCAAAACTCTCTCACAACACATCTCACCAATACCCCCCTCTTCTTCCCACCACTCATGATTACCACCCACTGCAGGCCCATCCACTCTCTCATGTGCCAATCCTCACACTCTCCATGTCCTTACTTCTCTACCATGGCCTACTCCCAGCCACTCAAATTTCTCTCAACATCACTTGCTACAGCCATCTCCTCCACTTCTCTAAACATCTCCCCACACACTCTTATGGAACATCCCCTTTTATCCCCTCTGTATCACTTATACTCTCCCTCCACTGTTCCCCACCCTGATGTATCTCCAATACCATTTCGTTCTCTCTCTCTCTCTCTCTCTCTCACTTTGGTTGTTTCTCTTTCTCCCTAATTGTATCTCTCCTCCCTGTCCTTTTTTTCCTACTGGGTTAGTCAACTATCTCCTTCATAGTAAAACATCTGTCTCTATCCCTTTATTATACTCTACCCTCCCACCTGGCACAAAGCCACTTCCCTCAGTTCCACTCCCTCTCCCAGCTGAGAGGTCTTCATCTGACATATCACTTGGCTAGGTACCAGAGCTGTTGACTTGTAAAAAGTACCCTGTACCCTCTGTAAAGTGGCTGGTGTTAGGAACGGCATTCAATCATAGAAACCATGCCAAAACAGATGATTGGTGTGTGGTGCAGCTCTCTGGGTTGCCAGCTCCTGTAAACTGTCCAACTCATGCCAGCATAGAAGATGGACATTAAATGATGAAAATGATGATGATGATTATATATATATATATAGTTAGTTTTGGGATTTGGTTTGCAAGGTTCTTTATATGTGTGTTGAAGCATTATTTATATATATATATATATACATAGAGGTGGGCACTGTTAATCAAAAAGTTAACTTCTTTAATCATTAATCCTGTAATTCTTTGAAAATGTAACAGAAGTTAACATTAATCTGTTAAAGTTAACTTTTATTGAAAAAAGTCATAACTACAGTTTTAATACCCCACCAACTTTGTTGCCTCATAACTGCCAGAAAAATGGATACTTTTTAACGAAACTTTCACCAAATAATCACTTATATCCTGTAGATTGAGTGTATGTAAAGATTTGTTGGAGAAACGTTTTCTAAGAAGTTGGGGAGAGGAGTTTCAGAAAATTCACAGGACCCGACATTTCCCCTCCTCATAACTTTCTGGAAAATCGGTATCTTTTAATGAAATTTTATGTAAATACCTTTCAGACGTTGTAGATTATGGTTACAAAGAAATTTGTAGACAAAATTTTTGGAAGGGGGCTGGGGGTGGTGGAGAGTTTCTGGAAAACGGAGTTTCAAATCAGACAGTCCACATAAGTTGGAATTTTTGTTTTGATGGGGATTTTTTCCAATGTTTTTCACCAAAGTCTTCAGAATGATGGGAGGCATCTTTTCATGAAAAAAAGAAAAAATATTTTTTCACTCCCCCCCCCCCTCACCACTCCAGTCCAAAACGATTTTAGCCATTTTTTTCACTATGTACTTAAAGCTGTGGGAGAAACATTTTTGATTTTAAAAAATTGTTAATAATTTCAGAGGAATATGTGTGATTTAAAGATCTGGTTGTTTCTTGCACATCCCAAAACCTCCCTCCTTATTTCTTTCTCACTCACACATCTGTTGATATTTTTCAATATTTTTCTCCTCATAAACATATTTTATGGAATGATGATGTCAAAGTAACACACATGTAGTCCCAACTGAGCGAGGTTGTGTTATGTGTGTGTGTGTAAGAAAAAATAAAGACACCTAAAAACATCTTTAGTGTTCATATTAATCTGTCAAATGTAATGCTTATTTGCTCACATTATTTTGAATTATTCAGGTTCAAGAGGGGTGTCAACAATATTTGCTTGTAACTTTGTAAATTTTTTACATACAGATCTGAAATTTTGTCAGTGGGTGCTTTATATACCACTGGTTTATAGTTATTTAGTTTTTTTTGCTGATCTTGCAGAGTCAATTTGACTTTTATGGGCAGGTAAATTTAATTACCTACCCATAATAATATTATTATGGGCAATAATATTATGGACAGACACTAAAATCGAAATTCTTAATGCATCTTACCTGTTTGATTTGTTACTAAAATTATCCCAGATGGCAACTGACAAAAATTTTGCCCCTTTTCAAGATGAGGTATATTAATTTGAATTAATTAAGATACATGCATAATTGGTACAAGGTTTTATTCTTTTGGTAAATATTTCGTACCTTGGTGTGGAATAATTTTTTTCCACGGTTTTTTCAGGGACATTCAACGTAACTGATCTCCAAACCCACTGCAAGCCACTTTTTTCTGGAAAAGAAAGGTGGGAGGGGTGGTGGGGACCTCGAAGTTTGTTTCACAGATCTTTTTTTCTTTTCCAGGTTATTTTGCATGCTTTCAACCAATGTGACATCAAAATCACGCGTAAACGGCTCCTTTTCCCAGGAAAGGGAAGATTTGGTTGCTCTTTCTAGTATACCCTGCTACCGTGTAATAGCTATTTGCATTCACACCGAAATATCTACCAACTATTTTCCTTTCCATTCACTTTTTCCACTTTATGGAAGTCAATATTTTCTCTGTTGACATCCACCTCTGTTAATTTTGCTTTCCTCCCTGTTTTGTGCTTTCTGGAAGAAAAGCCCTCACATTATATGAATGCTACAAAAATTCACTAACATGATTTGTTTATTTTTCTAAAAGATTCCATAAAGGAATTAGATACAATGGATTTTGGCCAGTTTAAACACTAAAGGGTTAAAAAGTGCCAAAACTATAAAATCAGCTTTTTTGGCCTTTTAAACATTTACCAGTTTCTATGAAATTTGGGGTTAATGGACTTCAGTTAACAGAAGCTAAACGTGACAAGTTAATTAGTCCAATAATGATTTTCAAAGTTAACTTAAAAGTTAAACTGCTAATGAAAATGTTAACTTTGATAATTAACGATTAACAGATTAACAGACTTACAACCAGCTCAGTATGTACACACACACACACACATATATATGTATATATGTATACATATACATACATACATACATATATATATTTATACATATATATACATATATGTACACATACACATACTTATACAGCATGGTTATCATCATCATTATCATTTTACCTCATTGTACATGTGTGCTTTGTATAACTATATGTAATGTTTTAAAAAGTACATACATTTAAAGAATAACATTTGCTAGAAAAAAATCGAAGAATTTGTTTTGCTTTTTATCAGCAGAAATTGAACCACTTGTCTCATGGGTAGAGGAGAGATGAGTGAAGCATACAATAATACTATTACATTGAGAATTAACTAGAATCTTCAATTATTTTCTTTTTTTCTTTTTCATTTCTTTCAGAATCTCTTTCAAGTGATCTCAGTTGAATGCTAACAATTTTGTAAATGAAAGAAGCAACAAAAAAGCAAAAAAGAAAAAAAGAAAAGAAACTGAAGAGAAAATATATAAATTATTTTAGGGAGAAATTTATTAGAACCGGCCAGCTGTATCAAATTTAAAGTAAAACAAAAGTAACAAATTTCAAAGAAATTAATTTAGTTAATTGTGTATTAAATAATCTTGTTTGGAAGTGGAAATAATTGAAAATAAAAATAGTTTGTTCATTTTTTCACTGTTTTGTGTGTAGATGCATGTGTGTGTGTGTGTGTGTGTGTGTGTGTGTGTGTGCAGAATTAAGATTTTGAATTTCATTTCGAAATGAATTCTAGGTCAGACAGATTTTATCTGCTAAAACAGCTGAAGTGTCATTGTCTATGTTGGCTCAATGACAGTTTCTTATGTAAATGTTCTGCTAGCATAATAAACTATGACACTCTTGTTTGTTGGAATTAACACTTGTTGATTGTCCATTTTTATGTATGGCTTAAACTACTGTGCTCTCTCTTTCTCATTTTCTGTCTTTCTATCTATCTATCTATCTATCTATCTATCTATCTATCTATCTATCTATCTATCTATCTATCTATCTATCTATCAGTCTATCTGTCTATCTATCTATCTATCACTTTTACTGTAAAGTGCCATGTGAAATAAAATTCTCAGCAATAAATCAATATCTAAACTGAAAACAACACTTGAGCCTTTATAGGTTTTGAAGTGAGAATATTTTCTATATCAGTTTTAGTTATGTCTTTCTTACCAAGTCCATAAATGCACCATATATTTGTTACTGGCTTTTGTTTAACCCTTTCATTACTGTATTTATTTTGAGATGCTCTGCATTTCTTTCAATTACTTTAAATATAACAAAGAATTTAGCAAAATAACTTCGTTATCATTCAGCCAGTGTTAGGAACATAAATTGTGACTAAGGTTTGGTAGAAGATTTTAATTCAAAACTTAAGAAAACAAGACATTTGTACAACAGAGCCAGAACCAGTTTCAGCCAGGTTGGTAATAAAAGGGTTAATACCTACCTCAGCCCTATCAGAGTAGCCCTAACACCATAGGTTTGTGGGAGATTTGACTGCTATTTAGAGCAGGTTGAGTGACTACATAGTCACTCCCTCACTTTTATCCTGTATGCAAATGCTATGTTGCTAGTGTGTCCGTGAGTGTTACCATAGGCATAGCTGCAAGGGAAAAGTCAATATATAGATCACACAACGTCTTGGAAAGGGATAAGGCCAATTTTTCTAGAGTGACATAAATCTATTGAATCAAACTTCAGTATTTTAATAGGATTTATTTTATTAACTCTAAAGGAATCTTTAGAAAGAAACCTGAATCATTGAGACTAATTACCAAGAGATACCATCTTCATGAAAATTGATAGTTAAATTAGTAATAGCATATTTAGCATGGCATAAATCTTATTAGAAATACTTTTGTGGTAAAGAAAAGACATTATCAACTCAACAACTGGGAGACAACTCAGAACATGTTTGAGTCTTATAAGACTTCCTCAGTGAAGCTGTAAAAATGTGATTAAACCAAAGATGAAAAGACTAAGACACATAAACTATGAGCATCATCTGTTCACATTTCTTTGATTGACAGTTACCAGTGATGAGACCACCACTGTAATGTGCACTAACATTGCCCTCTCTCATTCCCATACTAACTATTAGTGTCTTCTAGCTGCACTAAGACACAATCATTAACCATGGATACAGTATGAGATCATAATAATAATAATTCTTCATTCCCAGGAATTCAGATAAAATATATGAGATTAGAATTGACCTGACAAGAATGGAGACAACTCCACTTGAAACTGGTACAATGTTGAGCTACTTCCAGCGTCCTTTTTAGGCCAGAGAGTATAATGTCTGAAGCATTGTGACTAAAGGAATGAAGATGAGGACACTAATCTGAATGTATTTGCATAATAAATTTTGCTTATCAAATTATCATGAGCACACCAAACTGAGAATCAAAACAATGATGAATCTATTCACTCTTAACATATTCTACCAGATTTGAACATGAATATGCTAATCACTGTTGTATTTAGATTAAGGAGAGCATTGATGTTTAACCTTCTTCTTTTAGATGATTTGTGTTAACAACACATAAAACACCCACTTATGTACCCTACTCTTTTACATACTCTACTCCCTACATCACTGAATAATGTCGGTTGTCAACACATAGCATCTAAAGGAGTTGCTCTCCAAAGATGAACTACTCCAGCAGAACATATTCATGTTCAAATCTGTTAGAACAAGATAAGAATGGATAAATATAATTCTGTCTATCTTGGCTACTTTCCACCAACATCTAGTTCACTCTTCAGAATCCTAAGGCTAACCAAGGGTAAATTGAAATTCAAAACAGAGAGCTGTGTAATTAAATACTTCAAGTGTTTGTCTGACATGCTACTGTTTCTACCATCAACCAACATCAGTGATACGGTAAAAATTGAATACCAACAATGTGAAATTAACCTGTTTGTTTACTGTGATTTGAGAAATTATATTACTATATCACATTTGTTTATATAATATAGTTGTCAGTAAGATATTTACGTATTACAAAACAAGAAGGACATTGAAAGTTATGACTGCTGCGCATTTGTGAGTGAAATCTGAAAGATGGAAGTAATGGAGAAACTCACTGTGTGTATCTGTGTATACATACACATATAGATACATATACACACATACATATATATATGATTTTATATATTTATGTGTGTGCATGTATGTGTGTGTGAGTGTATATATATATATATATATATATATATATATATATATATATATATACATATGTATATATACATATGTATATACATATCTGTGAAGGTGCATGGCTCAGTGATTAGAGCGTCGAGCTTACCATCGTGAGGTTGTGAGTTCAATTCCAAGACTGGGCTGCGTGTTGTGTTCTTGAGCAAGACACTTTATTTCACGTTGCTCCAGTTAACTCAGCTGTAGAAATGAGTGGCAACATCACTGGTGCCAAGCTGTATCAGCCTTTGCCTTTCCCTTGGATAACATCAGTGATGTGGAGAGGGGAAGATGGTATGCATGGGCAACTGCTGGCCTTCCATAAACAACCTTGCCCAGATTTGTGCCTTGGAGGGTAACTTTCTAGGTGCAATCTCATGGTCATTCATGACTGAAGGGGGTCTCAGATATATATGGATCAAAACAGTTTGATTCAAACTCTTTGGTACTCTGAATTTCAAGCATGTCGCTAGTCTTTTGCCAACAGATTTATGTCATCCAATGGTCAAAGTCAAGCAACTCACTTTCAACTCAGAGTACCAAAGTGTTTGAATCAAACTGTTTTGATCTATACATGTAGCTTCCAATAAATGTGTTGAGTGCCCTTCTTTCATTTGTCTACTCACTCATACATATATTTATATAGGAATTCCAACTACATTTCGTAGTTCACTCCCTCAACAGCTCTTTTCTAAGATCCAGTGACTAATGACATCATCAGGAGGAACCATGGCCAGTTTCAGCCCCTACTCCGCCTCACTTCCCCCCCATCTTTGATAGGCAGCTTCAACACCACCTTCTTTCAGTCGGAGCTCAAGCTGGCGTTTTAGTGGTAAACCAACCCAAGCACTTATAGTACATTATGTCATAAGATGAAAAACTTTATATATATATTTTCTACTTTAATGATGGTCTCAATGAGAGTGAAAATAAATGCCAGTAATATACAGGATCACATGCGTGTGTGTGTGTACATTTGTGTCTCATACCGAAAAATTTATCTTACTATTTTTATTCGTTGTTACTACGTTTATTCATACATTGATAACTTGATTCGTCTTACCCATCTCATTCGCTACGAAAATTTAACCTTTTAGGCTACTTTCAAGCCTTCGCCATAACTTGATTTATCTTTCCTATCTCTCTCTCTACGAAATTTAACCTTAGGCTACCTCAAGCCGTAATCCTATCTTTTCCCATCTTTCCGCCATTGGCGGTGCGGCCGCCCCCCACCCCCACCACCAATACCGATGAACACTGTTCTCACCCCCACCACCAATACCGGTGAACACTGTTCTCACCCCCACCACCAATACCGGTGAACACTTCTCACCGCCACCACCAATACCGGTGAACACTGTTCTCACCCCCACCACCAATACCAGTATACCCTGTTCTCACCATCTACACCGGATACGCCCTACTCCCTCCTCCTCCCTCCACTACCCCTTCTCCTCATATGCTTTCACTGTGAAAAGACAAGCTGCTAGCGCCATAGCTCAACTGCCCACCGATCTTTGCTTCCTCCTGACACTGCCTCAATCCGACCATCCCCTTTTAGTACCCTTCCGCCTCGTAATATCCTACGTTTTTTATTTCTTACGAACCTACCCCAATCCTTCCTGCCATCGTTCCTCCTTACCCCAACCTTCCCCACTGGTTGCTCCCCTATACTACCCGCCTCAACTGGACCCCCCTCCCCAACTCAACTCTAGAATATCTGTATTTCTTTCCTCTACCTAATTACGTTACTCAGTGACGATAACGAATGTCCACTGCTAACACCAGCTCCTGCCCACGGCGTGGTCAGGTTGGAAGAGAGATCAAAAGAAAAATACCACGAAAACTATCACCACCACAACAACCCTCCTCTTCTCAGGCGCCGAATCCCCCCCGTCCCCCCCACATCTCCTTCCCAGTTTTCAGAGTTGGCACTATCAATGTTGGTACATTGACAGGCAAGTCTAGTGAGATTGTAGAGATGCTAGAGAGAAGACAGGTTGATGTATGCTGCATACAAGAGGTAAGATGGAGAGATGCTTCGGCTAGGGTCCTCACGGGCAAGGCACTTAGGTACAAACTCTACTGGCAAGGTAACGCGGAAGGTGTAGGGGGTGTAGGCATTCTCCTTGCGGAGGAATGGGTGGATAAGGTCATAGAGGTTGTCAGGGTTTGTGATAGAGTGCTTAAGCTCAGGTTGGTCCTACAGAGTGGCACAGCTATGATTATCTCAGCCTATGCCCCACAAGCGGGACTACCAAATGATCAGAAGGACAACTTTTATGATACCCTTCTGCAGGCTACTTCAAAGACTAGTAACAAGGACCTCATCTTTGTAGGTGGAGATTTAATGGACATGTTGGGCGGAAATCGGGTATCTTCACTGGGGTACATGGTGGCTATGGTATTGGCACCAGAAATGATGAGGGAACTAGACTGCTGGAATTCTGTGATGCATGTAACCTTTCAATCTGCAACACTAACTTCAAGAAGCCAGTCTGCCACCTTATAACTTATCAGTCAGGAGACTCCGCTAGCCAAATAGACTTCATCCTCACCAGACAATGGGATGCAGGGTTGCTCTTGAATACAAAGACCCTCCCGGGTGAAGAATGTATCCCTCAGCATAGACTAATCATCAGTGACTTTAAGCTTGAGGCCAGAAGGACTCCAAGAAACAAACCAATCCAGAAAACAAGGATTTGGAGGCTAAAGAACCCTTCGCATGGTCAGAAATTTAGGGACATACTCATCAAGAAATTTGATGAGAGGGAGGAGGAGCTTCAGACGTCAGACATAGAAGGTAGCTGGGAATTCCTACGGGACAGCTTGTTGAGTGCCACAGACCAAGTCTGTGGATGGTGCAAAGTCCCTTCCAGACCTAGAATTACGTGGTGGTGGAATAGTGCAGTAGATAAAGCCATCTGTGAAAAGAGACGGGCCTGGAAAGCCTGGAAGGATGGGGGCAGCAGGGAACTGTACCAGATAGCCAAAAGGGAGGCTGGGCGGCAGGTATACATTGCCAAAGATGTAGCAGAAAAGAAGAAGTTTGCCAATGTCCAGCGTCGCGAGGATCAAAGAGCTGAAGTATTTCGGATTGCCAGACAGTGTGTCAGAGAAAATAGCGATGTTATAGGAGAGAAATGTGTCCGCATGGATGATGGGGCACTTGCTTTTACTACTAGTGAAAAGAAAGAGGCTTGGAGAAGCCATTATGAAAGACTGCTGAATGAGGAGAATGAATGGG